>NW_027397066.1:41754666-42035923 GCF_003265705.2 Callorhinus ursinus | reverse complement strand
ATACCAGTGAGATCATATGATACTCGTCTTTCTGATTGACTTATTTCGCTTAGCATAATACCCTCTAGTTCCAACCACATTGTTGCAAAAGGCAAGATTTCGTGTTTTTTGATGGCTGCATAATATTCCTTGTATATCTATATCCCATCTTCTTTATCCATTCTTCTGTTGATGGACATCTTAGCTCTTTCCACAGTTTGGCTATTGTGGACATTGATGCTATAAACATTGGGGTGCACGTACCCCTTTGGATCACTACATTTGTATCTTTGGGGTAAATACCCAGTAGTGCAATTGCTGGGTTGTAGTGTAACTCTATTTTCAATTTTTTGAGGAACCTTCATACTGTTTTCCAGAGTGGCTGCACCAGCTTGCATTCCCACCAAAAGTGTAAGAGGGTTCCCCTTTCTCTGCATCCTCGCCAACATCTGTCATTGCCTGACTTGTTAATTAGCCATTCTGACTGGTGTGAGGTGGTATGTCATTGAAGTTTTGATTTGTATTTCCCCCTGATGCTGAGTGATGTTGAGCACTTCTTCATGTGTCTGTTGGCCATTTGGATGTCTTCTTTGCAAAAATGTCTGTTCATGTCTTCTGCCCATTTCTTGGTTGGATTATTTGTTCTTTGGGTGTTGAGTTTGATAAGTTCTTTATAGATTTTGGATACTAGCCCTTTATCTGATATGTCATTTGCAAATATCTTCTCCCATTCTCTCAGTTGTCTTTTGGTTTTGTTGACTGTTTCCTTTGCTGTGCAAAAGCTTTTTATCTTGATGAAGTCCCAATAGTTTATTTTTGCCCTTGCTTCCCTTGCCTTTGGCTATGTGTCTGGGAAGAAGTTCCTGCAGCTGAGGTTGAAGAGGTTGCAGCCTGTGTTCTTCTCTAGGATTTTGATGGATTCCTGTCTCACATTTAGGTCTAAGAAAACAGCTTCTTAACCAAGGCACAATGTGTTAATCTTTATAGGGAAACGTGGCAAATGTAAACTTAATCCCTAATCTTTTAAATCTGTAGGAATATCACAGCCCCTGTTGCATTTTTGTGACTACAGTTTTTATATTTTCCTTATCAGTAAAAACATTAGCTGACTCCTGGGTTTGTTAAAATGTTTTATACTTCGCACCCCCTGGGATGGCTATAACAAAAAAGACAATGATAACAAATGTTGGAGAAATTGGAAACTTCGTGTATTGCTGGTGGAAATGCAAAATGGTGGAACCACTTGAGAAAGCAGTTCAGGGGTTCCTTAAAAAAGTTAAACATGGAGTTACCATCTGACCTAGCAATCCCACTTCTAGGTGGGATCCCTAAGAGAATCGAAAACGTGTGTTCTTACAAAATCTTTTACATGAATGTTCATAGCAACCCCGCTCATAATAGCCAAAATATGGAAAGAACTCAAAGGCACATCGGTCGGTGAATAGCTAAATAAACCAAATGTGGTATATAGCCACACAATGGAATAGCACTCAACCTTAAGAAGGAAGAAGAAGAAAGAAGAAACATGGCTGAAACTTGAAAACATTTTGCTAAGTGGAAGATGTCTGATACAAAGGCCACATATTGTATGACTCTCTTTATATGAAATGTCCAAAACAGGCAAATCCATAGGTGCAGAAAGCAGGTTAGTAGTTGCCGGGTCTGGGGAAAGGAGAAAATAGAGAGTGACTGATAGAGATATGGGATTTCTTTTGGGGATGATGAAATGTTCCAGAATTAAATAGTAGTGACAGTTATACAGTCTTGTGAATACACTAAATATCACTGAACTGTACACTTTAAAAGGTGAATTTCATAGTGTGTAAATTATTTCTCAATGTTAAAAATTTTTTTTAAGACCCTAGACTCCTACTTGGTGAGAATAACATTTTCATCTTAGAGTTGCGCTCTCTAATGGTAGCCACTAGCCACATCTACACGTGGCTCTTGAGCTCTTGAAATGCAATTAGTCCAAAGTGAGCTATGCTGTAGCTGAAAATACAGGCTGGAATTCAAAGACTTAGTTAAAAAAAAAAAAAAAGAATGTACATTACCTAAGTACATTTTTTATATTGAAGTGATACTATTTGGGGTATATATAGTTAAATAAAATATAATGTTAAAGTGAACTTACCTATTTATTTTTACTTTTTAAAATGTGGCTACTAGAAAACTTAAAATTCTGTATGTGGCTCACATTATCTATCTCATGACCAGCTCTGCCTTCGAGGTCACCCACAGCAGGTTGGTGTCTTTGCAGAAGCCCATGAAAGTGTTCGCATCTGGATGTTAGTGAATCTGAGGCTGGTCCTTTTCCTGCACATAAAGGGCTTTGTACCCTGGGCTTGATTAGCTCTGTTCCATTAGCATGACTCAACACATGTAAACAGGGCAATTCAATGGATGCTTCCAGTTTTTGTTCTTTGAGTAGAAGGCCACCTGCAAAAACAGAGCCTTGTTATCTCAAAGAGCAAGGTTCTGGGTCATTATTATTTTAGAAAGTACTTTTTGTGTCTCTTGCTAATGAACTACACAGCAAGTCATCTGAAAAAGGAATTTTTAAAAGATATCATTTCTTTCCTGCTCAGAGTGACTTTTTTCCAAGGCGCAAGTTCTGTGTCAAAATATTCTTAGCCTTGACATGCATTTCTGGATTTAAGTGAAAACGGATCTTGGGATTCTCCTGGAAGGGAAATTGTTTTTAAATGCACTGAAAACAAGGGTTTATTTGGTAGGTGCAGTAGTTAAGGGCAAATTATGTAAATGGTGTAGGAATGTCCACCAGTGAGGAAGGTAAGTAGATTGATTGCTTTTTAAAAAAATAATATCTTTTTTATTATTATTTTTAAATTTTATTATGTTATGTTAGTCACCATACATTACATCATTAGTTTTTGATGTGGTGATACACGATCCATTGTTTTCGTATAACACCCAGTGCTCCATGCAGTATGTGCCCTCCTTAATACCCATCACCGGGCTAACAAATCCCCCCTCCCCCCTCCCCTCTAAAACCCTGTTTGTTTCTCAGGATTTTATGTTTCTCATGGTTCATCTCTCCCTCCATTCCCCCCCCCATTTTTCCCTTCCTTCTCCTAATGTCCTCCCTGCTATTCCTTATGTTCCACAAATAAGTGAAACCATATGGTAATTGTCTTTCTCTGCTTGACTTAGTTCACTGAGCATAATCTCCTCCAGTCCCATCCATGTTGATGTAGAAGTTGGGTATTCATCCTTTCTGATGGCTGAGTCATATCCCATTGTAGATATGGACCACATCTTCTTTATCCATTCATCTGTTGAAGGGCATCTCAGCTCTTTCCACAGTTTGGCTATTGCGGACATTGCTGCTATGAACACTGGGGTGCATGTGGCCCTTCTTTTCACTACATCTGTGTCTTTGGGGTAAATACCCAGGAGTGCAATTGCTGGGTCATAGGGTAGCTCTATTTTTAAATTTTTGAGGAACCTCCACGCTGTTTTCCAAAGTGGCTGTACCAACTTGCATTCCCACCAGCAGTGTAAGAGGGTTCCCCTTTCTCCACAACCTCTCCAACATTTGTTGTTTCTTTCCCTGTCCATTTTTGCCATTCTAACTGGTGTAAGGTGGTATCTCAATGTGGTTTTGATTTGAATTTCCCTGATGGCTAATGATGATGAACGTAATATCTTTTTATCATGAAAACAGTGTATGTTATTTTGAGAAATTTCAAAAACACCAAAAACAAATAAATAACCAACACTCCTAATCTCAATGCTGGAGATAATTATTGTTAATATATAAATGTCTATCCTTCCATTGGAAAAAAAAGGTCTTGATAAGTCAAAATTATTCTATATAGAGAAGAGTGGAGCAAATGCTGTTGTTGCCTCTTGGATAACAAAATAGTAGAACATTTATTTTTCAACCGATCAAAAATAGTTCTATTGGTGCTCTAAATTTTCAGAAGAAAAATCCAGTCTGTATAGGTTTGGTTTACAACATCCCTGTGTTACTATTTAGTGTCTGGGCTGAATGTAATCCTTCAGCCCTTACTTCAATAAAACAAGAAAGATATTTACATTACACACACAGAAGATGTGGGTGGGCATATCTTATACATTTTTTTTTCTATTCACCAACAAGGTTGTATAAAAATATTTACTGCTTTCCTATAGGTTCACATGTGTGGTGTAGTGTCCACGTCATGAGGCAGAAGGATGGATTATTCACTGGAGTTTTTATGGACCCACACTCAAGTGTTTCCCCAGCTGTGTTTACAGCTTTGGGTTTCTAAGCCTCTTGAGAAGTAATCAGTTTTGATTATCTTAAATCCCAAAGTAAATTTTCTTTTTTGGAGATTATTCTAGTTGTTAGCACAGGTTAGTCTGGCCTATTAAGCCATCTTTTAGTGCTGTGACATCCAAAAAGAAAGCTGTGGTTTTGCTTCGAGGAAAGAGGACGATTTGAAATATGACTCAGATTCTTCCTTGTAAGAGGTGAGGTCTCAGAACTCCTTTGCTCTCGCTCTCTCTCTCTCTCCCTCTTTTTTTTTTTTTTTTTTTTTTTTTTGAAATCTTGTCCTACTCTTTGGTCATTTCATTGAATAAGTCTGGTCTCTTTAGTGTAAGTACCTTTAGAGCCAAGATTCTTATATGATGTTTTTTATTAGTTCATAGTTTTAAAACTTTGTATGTACAAGCACAGACATACTATTATGCTCTCAGTAATACTTGTTCCTTGACTAATGAGAAGTACAAGTGATATTTAAAAGCCTGGGAGATTATAAGTCATAGGTGACTTCTTGTTAGGTAACTTTTATAAATGACTATGTTTAATAGTCCTTCGTTTAAACCTTAAATATTCCTTAGCTGTAACTATACAATTAGCCACATTTAGAGCCAGAGTGTTTGCTAAGAGCTCAGGCTCTACCTTTTAACTGTTAGCTTGGGCAGATCAATGAACACATTTGTGCCTCAGTTTCCTTATGGAAGTGATGACTAATTAATTAACTCAATTAGCTAATTCATGGGAAGTGAATGGCATAATGACTGGCATATTGACAAGGTGTCAGTAAACATTAGCTGCTGCTCTGCCCCCTCGCCCTGCCGCCACTAATATATCTACAACCACTACCCTCTTGACCAATGCACCCAGGCTTCCACCCACTGGAGAGATACTCTCTACTTCCAGGCTGGGATCATTGAGAACTATCTATTATTTGGAAAAGTGAGACAACAAGGGAACATCTGCAGAGCTGGCCAGGTCAGCCAAACCAGCCAGCCATTCATTTTGTGACACATGCAAGTTCTAAGCAAATGAGATGAAAAGCAGCAACAGGTGTCCCATGAGATGCTTAATTTGGCCAACATATGCTGACCTCCCACTGGCCATACGGTCCTCAAGAAGAGACATAAGACCCAGTTCCTGCCTTTGCAATCTTGTCTCCTGAGAAATTTTTTAAGTGTGTGTGCTTAGGAATTACTTGTGTCCATATAGGCAATGTGTTTTCTTAGATCTCTAGGGGGACAAAAAGAAAAGAAAAGAAAAGAAAAGAAAAGAAAAGAAAAAAGAAAAGAAAAGAAAAGAAAAGAAAAGAAAAAAGAAAAGAAAAGAAAAGAAAGAAGAGGAGCCTCACTATACACAGAACACTAGAAAAGAGAGAGGATAGATACTGAATTAAAATGTCCAAGCCTCTATACTCATCAACTATTGCTAGAGGGTGAACCACTTCAAAACCCAGTGACTAAAACAACAACCATTTATTATTTCTCATAATCCCAGAGGTTGGCTGAGCTATTCCTCTGCAGGTTTTGTCTGGGATAGCCTCACTCATGTGTCTGGAAGTTGGTGCCGGCTATTGGCAAGAGCCTCTTCTTTTCCCAAGAACTCTCGTTCACCAGCAGGCTGGCCTGAGGTCCTTTGCCACATGGTCATCTCAAGGTTCCAAGAGAGCAAGAGGGGAAGCTGCAAAGCCTCTCCATGTCTAGGCTCTGGAACTCCCATAGAGTCCAGGGCCAGCCCAGACAGGTTCACAAGGGTGGAGAAGTGGTCCCTACTTCGTGTTGGGAGAAGCATATCACACCACACAGCTTCAGTTAACTACCGCTGAATTAAAAAAAATATATTAATAGTAGCTTGAAACAATGATTTTTAAATTTCTCCATAATTCATTGGAGGCCATCATCATAGTAATCTTACCACAACCTATTTGTCACTCTTTAAATTGTGGCCTTTTCTCTATGGTGTCATGTTGATCCCTCCTGTTTCTCTCTATAGTTAATCAATTTGAAATGTCATGACAAAACTAGGGTCGGTGATTTGAGGAAAAAGAAGAACTCCATTTCTGTCTCACTCTCAGAGTCCAAAACAGATGAATGAATTTAGGAATGGCTCCCAAAGTCAACTTGGGATAAGATGAAGAGCGTACATGTTTTAGTAGAGAAAAGGAGCCAGATTCCGAGGCGGGGCCACACCCCTAGAGTCCTCCCTGCACCTGGAGCTTCCTTTGAAGTGAAGGAAATTGCTCCACCACAAGGAGGCTGAAGGAGGCAGACAGATGTGAGCGTGGAATGTAAAACTAGTAAACATTCTGTAAACACAAGGAGACGAGGGACTCATTAACAGTAAACAGTGTGAGCTGACTAAAGGTATTCAAGTTAGTTCTTGGTTTCTTGTGTCTTACTTCATATTGGATCCTGAGGAAGTTCACAATTTAGACAAGTCTATAATTCTAAGATGTGTGATCTAAAGAAGTGGTCATTTTCCCAGGTACCCATGGTGGAACCATTCACCTTCTGCCCAGAATCATGTGATCCGCTTTACTTAGAAAGTTTAACGTGGCAGTCAAGAAATGAAGTATGGACCAGAAGGAATAGAGGTAGAAACACCAAAGGATATTCATTTCTAGAAGATTGTTGGAAACTTTCTGACTGCTATTTCTGAGATGAAATACTATGTGATAATAGGGGAAGTCTTAGAATTAAATATGGGAATCCAAGAATCAGAAACTCTTGTCTGGAGAATGTGTTGGCACAGGAATACAAATGGAATAGCAAAGGTTCCTGGATAGGAAGAAGTTAACAGTGAGGCAGAGTCCCTCAAACTGGCCAGGTGAGTTCGTTATGTCTGAACAGCACACATGCATACATTTTCACAAATGCATGTATGTGATTCAGTTCAAGTATAGGTACAAGTGTGTGGTCCTGTGTGGGTGATCTTTCTGTTTCCTCCTTGTTGGCTTGACTCCGCCTTTTCTCTTCTACACATACTGATTCCCAACCCACCCACCTACCCAGATAACCCATATTAATAGTCTAATATGTATCTTTCCTATTTTTACCAATGGCTGTATAATAATATACCCATGTACACATACAAGTGCTTTCTGATCATTATTTTACAAAAGTAGAACCATAGTACACATAGTACACATTTGCCCCCTGCGTTGTGCTTTACTCCGTCAACAACACCTTCTGAATTTCTTCCTGTCAACCAGCACAGCTCTGAATCATTCTTCTTAATGGCTACATGGTTCCATCATATGGATATTCCGTAGTTTATTCTGCTATTCCTAGAAACACATTATAGCTTTTAGAAATAATTTGCAAAAAAAACCAAAAAACAAAAACCCTCACCCTCCAAAAAACACCTTTATATGAACCTTTTTGTTCTGGTGACTTTGTTTCTCCTTGAGAAGTTCTCAGGAAAAGGACGGCTGGCCTGAAGAGTATATGTATTTTAAATTTTAATACATATCACCATACTGCTTCCCCAAGAGGCATTTTTTTAAGTAATTTTTAAAGAGGGGGTGGACAGAGGGGCAGAGGGAGAGGGAGAGAAAGAATCTCAAGCAGGCTCCATGCCCAGCACAGAGCCCAACGGGGGGCTCAATACCACAACCCCGAGATCGTGACCTGAGCTGAAATCCAGAGTAGGATGCTCAACTGACTGAGCCACGCAGGCGTCCCAGCTATAACATTTCTCATTCTATTCACACTGCATGAAATACTCCCTTTCCTACAGCCCTGCCAGTGATAAGTGTTACAGATCTTTTAAACTTTAGACAATCTGACATCTCATTGTTAGTTTAGTTTGCCATCCCTTCCCTTGTGATGAATTAGAGACTATTTGCATGTTTCTCAGCATTTGGATTTGCTTTTCTGTGTATTACCCAATCGTATTCTTTACCCATTTTCCTATTGGCTTGTTCTTGTTTCTCTTGTCAAATTATAATCTTTGTATATTATAAAAATTAAATATATTATCTGCATTATATATATTTCTGCAAATCTGTCACAGTCAATGATATTTTTATACTTTTGCCTTAAAAATTATAATTATTATAGTTAAACACATCTGTTTTTTCTCTTGTAGCTTTTGACTTCTCAGTTTTTATCAGAAAAGTTTCCCTGCACAATATAGTATAGATAGTCTACTAGATTTTCTTGCAAGAGTTTTGCCTTATCTTTATATTTTCATTCATATTCTTGTACTATATCCTTGGATGTGCCATAAAATTGGGATCCATTAAGTTTCTGGTTTGAATATAATGGCTTCATAGAGGGTTTGAATAATTGGCGAGGAAGTCCCCCGCCCCATCTCTATTTTTCCAAAATTACTTGTCTTGTCTTTGGTATTTATTTTTCTCTAGAAACTTTAGGATCACTTTACCCAATTACCAAAAACAAACACAAAAAATACCCATATTGTTGAAATTTGCCGGAATATTTATGGCATCGAGTCTTCTCATCCAAGAATTTGGTACATCTTTCCATTTCTTCATTTCTCCTTTTACATATTTTAGTATGACCTTGTTGTTTAGTATTATTTTTTTGTTATATCTATTTCTAAATATTTCACGAAGGTTTCTTTTTCACTGTTTTAAATGGATTTCTTCCATTCCTATTCTTATTGCCAGAGTAAAGAAAAGCTACTGATGTTTTGTTTTGGTTTTTTTTGTAGTTTTAGATCCATCTACTTTACCAAATTCTCTTCTTAATTCTGGGAGATTTTTACTAGATTCCTTTGGGTTTTCTAGGTTTACAATCATGTCATCTGCAAAAAAAAAAAAAGATAGTTTTTCCTTTTCTTTTCCAATGTTTTTTCCAGTTTTAAAATTTGTTGCCATAAAGTTTCATATTATATTTTCTTTTAATACTTTTAATCATTTTAATCTGTTCTTTCTACTGCCTGAACTTTTATAATTTTGCTTTTTCTTCTTTTTAAAAATCAAGCTTATTTAGTAAATGTATACATTTTTTAATACAACAAGATTTTGAAATTATTTATATATTCTACTTTTTTCTTTCTACTTCATTAATTTAAGATTTTAACTTTATGAATCACTTTCATTTTTTGATAATTTCTTAGAATGTGGTTTTAGTTTCTTTATTTCTCATCTTCATTCTTTCATAAGGACAACATTTGACTATAAAATTTTTGATATAATCCTCTAGAGCCTTAGAGTATATTATAAAGTTCCCTTTTTTGTAGTTTCCAAGATTGTCAGTGATTTCCCTTTGATTTCTTCTTTGAGCGAAATGTCATCTAAGTATTTCTTAATTTCCAAGTAGTCAAGTTTTTGGTCATTTTTAAATATTTTCTTTCTTATTTAGTGAATTAGGATCAGACACATAACCTTTTTACTCTTTGAATTTGCTGAAGTTTTCTTTGTAGCCAGGTTTAAGTGTTTATAAATGTTTCACAGACATACGAAAATTTTCTGTATTAGGAATGTAAGGTTTTGCCCAATGGTGGTGTTGGGAGGTAACATGGCATAGAGTTTGAAAGCAAAGACTTTAGAGAATATATGTCTACTTCCAATTTTCAATTTACAATATGACTGTGAGCACATCTGAATGGTAATGGTGTCTACTTCATAGAGTTCTTATGAGGATTACATTATTTAATATTTGTAAAGTATTTAGAACAGATATTAGCACATAGCAAGTGCTATATAACTTGTTGTTATAGAGATAAAAATAATTAATCAATTCATCTATTTCCTTACTGCTTTCTTTCTGCAGAATGGTCCAATATAGTTCAAAGAGATATATCAAGTCAATATAAATTCTTTGGTGCTTTTGAGGATGGCTTGTGGGTTAAAACATTATTTTGGTGCTATTTACTTTTTAATTAAATTTTAAATTATTAAAGTGATAAGTTTTAAAATACTTCCTTAGCTTTTTTAAACTGTATATATTATTTAAAAATTTTTTTTTGATTTTTAAAGATTTTATTTATTTATTTATTCGAGAGAGAGCAAGCAAGCTGGGGCGGGGGGGGGATGGGCAGAGGGAAAGAGAATCTGAAGCAGACTCAGCACTGAGCCTGGAGCCCAACGCAGGGCTCGATCCCAGGACCCTGAGATTATGACCTGAGCCAAAACCAATGGTTGGACACTTAACCAACTGAGCCACCCAGGTGCCCCTAACTGTATACTTTCAATGTTCATCTTACATTTTGGATTTTTCTTATCCCCACTACTTATTTTTTTATGCTTGACCACATTTAAATAAAAAATTTTACCCTTTTATAAACTTGGTCCCAATCTCATTCTTGCTTAACTAAGTTGTCTTTTCCCCCAGATAACACATAAATAACCATTCTTATTATACTTTAGAATGCTAAATTTTCTTCAGGGCAGTTTGGGCAAGATAAAATAACCTGTGAAATCAGATTGGATTAGAGGTGTGTGTGCTCCAAAAATTGGGTTAAGTGTACTGACTTCCACAGTCCATTTATTTTTGCCATTTCCTGTGCCTTTTTTTTATGTGTAAATCCAAGTTTCTGTCTCATATTCCTCCTGCCTAAAAAAATCCCTTTAAGAGTTCTTGTAGTTCCTGTCTATTGGTAATGAATGCTTTTGATCTTTGATTATCTGAGAAAGTCTTGATTTCCTTCATTTGAGAGGCTTTTCACTGAGCATAAAAGTTTGTGTTTTACAGTATTTCCTTTTCAGTATTTGAAAAGTGTTCCTCCATACTCTTTGGCTTTCGTAGTTTCTGTTGAGAAGTCTGCTGTCTTTCTCATCTACCTTCCACAGATCTGAACCATTAGGAAGGCTTTCTCTCATCTTCTACCCTACCCCAGTCTTTTTCATGAGCACCTGGTGTGGTCTGTGGAGAAGAGCCTGTGACTGAATGTGAATTCTCCTTTTATCTGCTGCTCCCAGGATTTCTATGCTTTCATGATAGCCCCAACTTGACTTCAGAAATTTTTACAAATTTTAGCAGGAGGTTTCTTACCTGCTTTTATGGAAAATCTGTCTAACTTTCATGCTCTGCTTCACATTAGCTAGTACTCATACTGTATTTCTCCTTGGAGGTGCCTATTTTTCTTTAGATTTCAGGCTAGTTGGTTGCCCTACAACCTCAGCTCTTTAATGGACCCCAGGAAAGTTATAATTGTGTAGATTATTCAGCTTTTTCTTTTCTTAGGGTGTGAGTGATGCTCTTTCCAGATTTTAACATGTTAAGAGAAATCCATTTACTGAAATTTTAAGTTTAATTGACAAATACTATTATTTAATCTATAAATCTAGCAAAAAAATGCAGTTCCTTTTTATGGCACTTCTATAACTTGATTTATTAAATTTCCTTAAAACCTTTAACTGCACTGTAAGTTATATGATATAAAGATAATACATTAAATTTTCTTCTTAGTTATTCCACCTATCTGGTTGAAGTAGATTGTATTTTCCAAAATGGCTACCATACCACGATTCCCATCCCATATGCTTTCAGTGTGAGCTTGCTATTTTCCATAGAGAGTTAGAAACTATTTTTCCATCCCTTTAAATTTTGGTGGACCTCATGACTCCCTCTACCACTAGAATATGGGAGGAGTTATGGTAATCCAGTTCTGGGCATAGCCCTTAATTAACTCTTGTCAGTTTCCACTTCACTAGGTTAATGGGGACTCCCAAGTCTTGCAGTGACTTTATAATCCAGGTTCCCTGGATTCTCCCTTAACACTCTGATGAATAATGCAAACCAACCAGGGGGTGTGAGGAGGGAGGAGTTATTTTAGCATTTGTTTACAGTCAACTCACCTTTTTTTTTTTTATTTTAAAGATGTCATTTATTTATTTGACAGAGAGAGACAGTGAGAGAGGGAACACAGCATGGAGAGTAGGAGAGAAAGAAGCAGGTTTCCCGCCAAGCAGGGAGCCTGATGCGGGGCTCAATCCCAGGGCTCTGGGATCAGGACCTGAGCTGAAGACAGACATTTAATGACTGAGCCACCCAGGCGCCCCTACAGTCAACTCACCTTTTTTGTTATTTGGTTCTATTCTCAATTATGTTAATATTCTTTCAACAGCTCTTAATAGATCATTAATTTAGCTCTCATTAATTTTGCATATCTCTTTTGGTCTGATTTTGTGGCCACAATTCCAAAGTCATTCTGGTGCCATCCTGAAGTTACCCAGCAGAATTGTATTCTTTTAAAAATCAAGTTGTTGTTTTATTTCTAATAGTGTTTGTTTTATATAGTTAGATGTCTGATATTTGATGCATACTTTGGTGTTTAATGCAAACTAGCCTAGGACTGTGATATCCTCTTAATAGAAAGTGTCTTTTATCATGATGGAATGCCTTTTTTTTTTTTGCCTTGCTTAATGATTTTAAATTTCAATTCCTTTTTTGCTCATGTTAGCATCCTATTTCTGACCTTTTCATCTCTGCATTCACCTCTTTTCCTTCCCTTATTTCATCACATTAATAGCATTTAGTTGAATTTTGTGTTTGAAAGCCTTTGCTATTTACTTATTCAGCAAATATCTATTGAGCACCTTACTATGGCCTAGACTCTGTTCTAGACATTGGTGTACAAAACAAAGGTCCCTGCCCTCAAGAAAGTCTATGGGAGCAGACAGGCAATAAACGATATGCATAATAAATAAGCAATTAACAAAGCATTTTGGAAGTCCTAAATGCCACGGAATAAAATAAAAGGGCAGAGTATGTAGGATTGGGAGTGCAACAGGGAGGTTTGTAACTGTAAACAGAGTGGTCAGGGTAGGTCTTGTTGAGAAGGTAACATTTAAGTAAAAATTAAAGGAGGGAAGGAGCCGGCCATGCGGACATTTGGAGGAAGAGTATTCCAGGCAGAAAGAATAGCCAATACCAAGTTGTAAGATAGAGGTATGCTTGGCATGTGCAAGGGAAAGCAAGGAAGCCAGTGTGGATGGAGTAGGGTAAAAGGGGAAAGTAGTAGATTAGGACTGAGAATCATCATGGATCAGGCAATAAGGATGTCACTGGTAACTTGGCTGAGTATGCAGTTTTGAAGAAATGGGAAGGAAATACCATGTTCTTCATTTTTCACGATGGTAGACATACTTCATTCTATTTCTTTTCTCTAATTTGCTTATTGTGGACTTGCTTTTTTAAACTTTTTCTTTTTCCTAACTTTCAAAAGTTTGACCATTCTCAGACGTGGGATATCTCCAGTCTGAATTTCTTGCATTTTCTGGTCACTAGCCTAATCTCATTTCTGTCTTTGCTTGCCAGAAGAAGAGAGGGAATTTTGGCCATTCTTTGGGCCACTGTGGCAGTCTGGGCAGGAAACAAGTGTCATGGTCATATCAGGTCATCGAAAACAGCTTCCTAAAGGGGCTATTCCAGAGGTGAGCACAGGGATAGTGCAGTAGTCAGTGCTAGTAAGAGTGTGTGTTTCAGTGGGAGGGTGAGCCATTACCACATAGGAGAATAGAAGCAATGAGTAGAACCCCGAGAGAGAGTTTGTGCCTTATGTTGGAAAATTAGCCACTTCATTAATCTGGGAGGGAAGTTTATTTTTATTTTTATTTTAAATATTTATTTACTTATATTTTGGAGAGAGAGAGAGTGGGGTGGGAGGGGCAGAGGGAGATGGAGAGAGAGAATCTCAAGCAGACACCCCGCTGAGCATGGAGCCTCACGTGGGGCTTGATCTCACAACCCCGAGATTATGACCTGAACCAAAATCAAGAGTCAGATGCTTAACCAACTGAGCTACCCAGGTGCCCACTGGAAGAGAAGTTTAAATGAACACAAGATAACATGTCACTTCCCCTGGAATTCTATATATTCATAGTATCCTCTTTTCCCATTTCCTGTCCTTGCGTCACTCTTTTCTTGGAAGGGGTGACCACAACCTGCCATCCTCACCTAAGACGTTCAACCCCATCCCAGACATGAGCATAAATCCTTAGTCTAGGAGAATTCACTTTCTAGTTCATTATAGGAAAGACAAGTTACTCTGTCTCAGACTCTGGGCTGATATTCATAATTCACTTTTGGTTACAAAAAAACAAACAAATCCAGCTAGTCTAAGTGTATTCCAGATATCAAGTGTTCTTTGGAGATCTAGTTAAACTTGGTCTGGACCCCAATACAACTGCCTGTGAGAATTCAGTCCTTACGAATCTCTGTGAGTTCCTGGGTCACTTTCTCTTGCTTCTTCCCGCCTTCACACTCCCATATTGGCATGGGCTCTGCTAGTTCTGCCTCTTGTCTACCAGTCTTTTAAGTCTAGAAATTTCACCAGTTTTCCCTCATTAGTTCAGCATTTTCTGAGTGTAAAAACTTTAACGACCAGTTACTTTTCATGGTCTCAGTTCATTTCTTCTTCAAACATTTTCCTGTTTAAGGAGGGGATACTGTGCTTATGATAAAAGAATAAATAAGGAGTGTACCAGCTTTAGTTGCTAGTATATTTTTAGTGGGGCAATGGGAAAAGAAAAATATACATTCTTTCCCAGGAAGAATAGAACAAAAACCAGCAGCTCATTGGCAACCTTGAATGGGCGTACCATCAGTTTGATAAACCGCCCTCCAACAAATTCACAGAACAACAAATGGATTTTGGCAGTTCCCTTTGTTTCTGCACCACCACCATCTATAAGAATTGTTAATACATATGATAGCCCTATGTTGCAGTGAGAAGGCCATCAGAAATACATTTTCCATTTGTGAAACCATTGCCAAATACTCCAGGCAGTATGATAGCCCATGTAACTGTAAGTCATTTAAAAAATATTAAAAATCAGTACAGCACAGGCATCAACCGATAACAGACCAGACCAGTCAGACAAGGTCTTAGGAGTAAATACCTGGTACAGCCGCATGGTGGACACCAGCTGAATATCTACCTCATCTATAACCCAATAGCAGCTTCGCTAATTCACATCATTTTGTGCCCAAATATTTCTTTTCTCTTTCCCTTTCCAAACTGAACTTTGTTCATCATGCGTTCATTCAACAAAGACATTATTATACTTCTTCATGTGCTCTCCCACCCTTTCTCCAGCTCCTGTCCCATTGTCACCCACATTGGTATTATCCCTAATAAAGTCTTTGCCTGTTTCATCATATCTTGGCATCTGTTTCTCCCAGGACCCAGAAAAACTCCCTAATGGCTGTATCAAGATCACAGACAGCAGAACTCACTAGTTACATTTGGATTTATCCCGGATCACTGCAGAGGTTAATTTCATTTCCATTACTTTTGGCATGTACATTAGCAGACCCTGGTTTTTATTTCTTATTCTGTCCCTCTTTCCATTGACCATCGACTTCCTGATGAGGATCCACTTTTGCTTTTCTATGAAATCTCGTGTGATCATTTCCAGGGGAGGACAATGGTACTAATAGAAGTCAGCCATTTAAGCAAGGGTAAAGAAGGTAGATGGCGTACAGATTCTATAGAATGGGGAGATTTCTGGGAGAGGGGATGGGGTACAGGGAGAAATAATGGTAATCAGTTTAGAGAGTTTGGCTTTGAGATGACTGACATTTGGGACTGACCTATTGGCGACCCCTGGCATGTGGTTCCTTATTCCTTTATCCTGGAGAAGATACCTTGCTACCTTGAAATGGGTTGAAGGTTGACCAGGAACATCACAGATCTTCTTCCAACTTTAAGTTCAAATGAGTTGGTGCATGCAGCAGGTCCTGGGGCAGAGATGAAGAAGGGACATCCTAGCACCACTGCTGTCCCTCTGCCAAAACTTCGCAGCTACGTGACATTGAAGAATGAGCATCTCACGGTGTACATGGCTTGCTGCCACACTCACACTCTTGTCACAGCTGCAAGTTTAGTGGGTGACAGAACATGAACAGTGTTGATCCAGGTGCAGCCAAATCATCTAGAAGGACTGGCCAACCTGGGGAGACATCTTAGTGAGAGTCACCTAACCTGGGGGTGTGAATGTGCCTATGGCAGGACATGTCAAAGCTGTACTTCCAATCCACCTCCTGGGGCAATTCAGAGAAAGTGGGATTGGACTGGAAGGGTAGGCCTCTCCTCTTGCCAAATGGACTGCACCACTTCAGGGGGACAATCCAAACCAGAAGAACCAGCCTGGCCACCCTGAGCTGATGGCTGGCACTGATATTGACAAAGCATCAAATTAAGACAGTACAAACAAGGAACTTGGTAATCTAGAGCCTCTATTACCCAGACCAGTTAATAACACTTCTCCTGGCTCTTAACTCTCCATAAATGCTGAACTGGGCTGAATGGATTTTTAAATGCAAAATGCAGACCTCTTCTCAGACATTTTTACATCCCAAGGGAAATGATTTCCTGTTCTCTTACCTTGCCCCTCAGCTGCAGTTGAAGTCAACATTTCCAACTCAGGATTAGTTGAGCTACTCAGTAATGGGGGACGCCACGAAAGGTCTATGATGATAACAACCCCACGGTCTCATAATTGGCGAAGGACAGTAGGCTAAAATATTCATTACTCTGTGATTATCTGAACTTTGGACTGGAAGTACATCTTCCACGCTGACTTTGAGAGGAGATGGCTGCTCCTGGGGCAGAGTTCCCAGAACTGGACATGGGGAAGCCCGCCCAGGTCCACTGCTCCACTTCACTGTGGCTTCATGACCACCAAGAAGTCTACCCTTGTTTACTCCAGGCACCTTGTCATGGAGAAGTGACAGGTAGCCATGGAATTCAGCTCTAAGAAAGGCCGGAAAAGACACCCACCCATGTTCATCATCCAAGTTGTTAAAGGAGCATCTTCACCTGCTCATGATTTGAGAAAAGTCAAATGAACTTTACTTTGCTGAGACTCTGTTAGTCAGAATCTGACCAAGACGCTGTCTCCTCATTAATGGTGAGTGGTCTTCATGATATTCTCTTTCTTATATTCTTTGACTTAGGACAACTAAAGGACAGGCTTCTTGACACTGATCCCCATTTTTGAGAATCTGCCCTTTCTTGGACGGAAGTGGAATTTCATTAAAAAGAAAACACTTCCCCCACTGAGAAAGTTGGCTTCCTCTGTGCTTATCACACCCGAGGAGGCCAGCAACATGACTCCCCTCTTGATTTTGCCATTTCCACTCCATCCCACTGGGACATTTTTTGTGTATCTGTAAGTCACTTTATGTTACTAGTTATTAGGAATTTTCAACTCCCTCAGGAAAAAGTTTGAAGAGGTCAGGCTCTTGTCCTGGATTCTATAAGACAGCAGAAAAGACAGCAAATATATTGGAGGGTTATGGTGAGGAAATGGTAATTTGTTCTCCACTGAGGACTGATGGCACAGAAAATGGAATTAAAAGGGAATTAAATTACACCAGAGGCTTAAAAACTGAGGAGGTTTGAGGTGGGGATCTTTAAGAATGGTTTACTGAAGTAGACCAACTCCACCTTCAAGGAATTTCAATTCTACAGATGTAAATATCTACAGATGTTTCTGTCACCTGCAGAGAACGGGTCTTTTTCAGATTCTTCCCAAGGTGCCAGCCCTTCTGACTGTGGTCATGAAACTCTGAGACTACATGTGAGGAGTAATTAGTCTTTCTACCCTCTCAGGGAACCCACCCCTACAATGTGAAGACTGTAAAGCTGTAAGAGGCCACAGATTCCCTGGGGTGACACACTTAGATTCTAAAAGCAGGTTAGGATCCTAGACCCCCTGTGTAGCAAAGGACCAGGATGAGGCTGTGTGGGCACCCAAGAAGATGAGGAGCCCTAAAATCAAGAGGAACTACACTCCAATATTGGCTCTGCCATTTACTAGCTGGGCAAACTCGGGCAAGTACTTTTAAACAACTTGGAGCCTTTAAACAAGAAGAAACCAACCCATCCCCTCCTTCATGCAGTTGCACCTGTGCCACTCCTCTATTATGGCAATTCCACCTTTGATTGTTTAATCATTGGTCTTAAACTCTACTTGTCCTTTGACTATGAGTTCCTGAAAATAGATTCTATTTACCCTTGAAACGGACTTGCATATTAGTGGTGTTTAATAAATTTGTTGAGTAAGCGAGTGAAAGACTGAATGAGTGAATAATGAATGCCTAGCTTTACTGTAACATTTCAATGGGATCAAATCAGCTCCCTTCCCCAAGTCAACAGGCCTAGACTGCTGCGAGAAGGAAGGGGAACCTCGAGATTTAGCTTGTTGTGAGTTTCTCTAGCCCCTCCACCTCCCCTTGTCTCATACTCATCTTTAGTTCTTTTAACTAATATTAATCACAGGCATTGGGTTAAGTTCCTTCCTGGCACTTCGTTCAGGCTGAGTCCTGAGGGTCTATGAAAAGCTATGTTCCCTACCTGGCTGTCTAGAGAGGAGATGGTCTTTTAAAAGTGGCAATTCGTGAAATACTTGCTGAAGTAGAGTGTGTGGCAAGTAGGAGGCAGGCAAACCTTGGTGAGGTCACAGAAGGTTCTGTGAAGGAGATGACATTTGAGCTGAGCTCTACAGGTGGAGGAAGAGTTTCCCAGGCTGAGGGAGGAGTCGTACCTGAGTCTCAGGTCTGCCTGTAATCAGCTGGGCATGTCAGACAAGTTACATCACCTCACAGAGACTCAGTTTCTTCATGTGTTAAGTAGAGTTAGTTCCTGGGATGTTTGCCACGATCCCTTACAAGAACACAGATAAGGTGCATACCGTCAATCCGGGCAATGGTAAATGCACAATAAATGTTAGGGGGGCATCAGATGGGTAAAAGCCTGGAAGGGAGAGAGGCTGATTACTATGGGAACCACAAACAGTCAGGTTTTGGGGGTATCTAAGGAGAACCGTGGGAAAGAGTGCCTCTTTCCCATCTGGGTTTGGGATAATTTGAGAAAAATTGAAAAGAGTAATTATGGAGGCAAAGACACCACCTTTTAAATGGTAATGGCTAAATTGAACACCAGCACCTGGAAAAAGGGAAAACAGAGCTTGAAGACCTGGGACGGGGCAGACCTGGGAGTGGCAGTTTCTCAAACGGAAGAATGCCCAGAAAACACTCGGGGCATGGCACAGCACAGGGAAAGTCTGGCTCACTCCCAAGACAGGAAAGGAAGGAGCAGAACGAGCTTACCTGGTTGTTCTTTCCCATTTTTCCAGCCAGGGACTCCCAGAGGCGGAGTGACTAAAGTGTGGAGCTGGTCAGGGTTTGCTTTGGAAACCACTTTCCTGTGGAAATGGGGGTGTGAGGCAGTGCTCCTCTCTGACACAGGGTGACTCGGACACCCCAGGTCTGGAAAGTGGATGGTGTTCTGTGGATGGGAAAGATAAGATGTTGACGAGTTTTGATAGTCACGCAGGGGGCAGATCATGAAAAGCCTGGAGGACCAGACAAGCAGAATGAACTGAAGGTGGGGTGACCACCGAGAGGGAAGGAAGAGACACTAACCAGGAGTGCCGAGGAGAGTGACGAGTACCGCAGGTGCTGTAGGACATCCCTAAATAGTGGCACCAGTCTTCAGGCTTATGGGAAGAGAGAAGACTAGCACAACGGTCCCCCCAGGTCACGAGGAAGTTGAAGATGCTGGCAAGGAAGTGGGAATCTGGGCCAGATAAGCTGGAAGTGAAAACAGTATGGAACAGATATTCTCGGGCAGCCTCCAGGCACCAGAGATCAGAGAAGAAGGCAAAGTTTGGGGAAGGGAGAGGAAAAACCTGAATGGTTGAGAATACAGCAGAGAATGGCATTCTCAGATTTTTTGAAATGGAAGATTTGGAGGTGATAAGAAGATCCAAGGGGTGGCCCTAAGAACTGGCAGCTTAGGGGTGCCTGGGTGGCTCAGATGGTTAAGCATCTGCCTTCGGTTCAGGTCATGATCTCCAGGTCCTGGGATCGAGCCCCACGTCAGGCTCCCTGCTCAGCAGGGAGTCTGCTTCCCCCTTTCCCTCTGCCCCTCCCCCTGCTCATGCTTTCTCTCTCTCTGTATCTCTCTGTCTCAAATAAATCAATAAAATCTTAAAAAAAAAAAAAAGAAGAAGAACCAGCAGCTTAAGAGGAGCAGAGGTAAAGGTCCTCATGGTTGAGGAGGTCGAGGATGCCGGAGGGGTCATCTACAAGGACATGGAAGCCCTTAGAGTGAGGCCAAAGTTAACAAGGAAAAGAGATTTTATATCTTTGACGTATGGCATTGGGTCAATCATTATAGCTGTATATGAAGGAACCAATAAAGAAACAAAGACATGACAACTTCCAAAAT
Source organism: Callorhinus ursinus (assembly GCF_003265705.2). Taxonomy (NCBI): domain Eukaryota; kingdom Metazoa; phylum Chordata; class Mammalia; order Carnivora; family Otariidae; genus Callorhinus; species Callorhinus ursinus. The sequence goes on along the minus strand of NW_027397066.1, from coordinate 42,015,525 downwards.
AGTGACAACTGTCACCAAAACATGCACTAACCCACCTGGTTGATGCAGGAGTGGAGTCATATAAACATAAAGATATTTACAGTCGTGGAATATAGGCCTTGTGATAATTATAGAGACCGTGACAATGAAGTCCCTCTGTGTATGTGTGCTAAAGCAGAGTGTGCTGGCCACAAATATGTGCCAAGTCCAGTAACTGAAGTACTCCCTCTCCCCCCAATAGCACACAAAGCAAAAAGTGTCTGCTCCTAAACTGTAGATCCATAGATTGTCCTAGAAGCTCATTTGCACACCACGCAATATTCAGGCTGTGAGTTTCTTGAGAGAACCAGAATCTCCTCCACATACACAGAACCAGATGGCATCTATCGTAGCAGCTGATAGTTGTGATTATTACTATTATTTTCCATAATTGTCCTTGTGGGATCTGCTTATTTGCATCATGCTAAGCACTTGTAATTAGCCAATGAAAGATTTGGGGCTAAGCTAGTTTAAAAAAAAAGTCTGAGGCCAAGATGATGGAATGTATACAGCAATTCCATTTCATAATGCTGAGTACTTTCAGCCAAAGTGGCTTTTTCTCGAGATGTGTTTATTAAAATCACATGGACTATGTTTTGTTGTGGCATTTAGTCATCTTAGACAACTCTACAAATATGCCATAAAAAAAAAAAAGGAAGCAAACAGGGGCAAAGTAATTCTGACGAATCACGAGGCACGCTCTTAGCAATAAGTTTGTTGCCAGGAGGAATCCTTGAGAATGCCAGCCTTCATTGTGTTGATCTAGAAGGAAAGAGCTTTGAAAAGAGACCTCCCTTCCCCCCTTAGATTTCCCTGTCAAGATACATGAAAGAATTCAAACTAATCAAAAAGCCCAAGTGAGCTGGCTGGTTAACTAGGACAGCCCCAACCTTGAGTTCAGAGAGATTTCTAATGTGTTCCACCTGTCCCTGCAGACAACCATGTTTATGGGAGGTGACAACTGCAAGGGAGGCGTGCCTCTAAAGAGAATAATGATCATAAGGTAGCTGAAATGGCATCTCCTGGAAATTTTGCTTCACACTGAAAACATGGTCACTCTTTTTTTTTTTTTTTTAAGATTTTATTTATTTGACAGAGAGAGACACAGCGAGGGGGGGAACACAAGCAGGGGCAGAGGGAGAGGGAGAAGCAGACTCCCCGCCGCTGAGCAGGGAGCCCGATGCAGGGCTCAATCCCACCTGGGATCGTGACCTGAGCCGAAGGCAGACGCTTACCAGCTGAGCCCCCCAGGCGCCCCAACATGGTCACTGTTATTTTTTCTAGAGAAGTGTACTCTTGATCCCCTTCCTCTCCCCACCACACACACACCGTCCTTCTGGCAACCACCCGTTTGTTCGCTCTATTTAAGAGTCTATTTCTCGGTTGGTCTCTTAAAACATTGTCACTCTTAATAAATCACTCCATGCTCAAGATGCTGAATTTCTTTCTTCCTTTTCTTCCCCCCAGTTAAAAAAGCTGTTTATTCATCATGAGAGTAGTAGCCAGCAACACCGTGAAGACCCGAAGCAGTCAGCCCTCGAGGGTCTTTATAATCTGGTCCCACCTTACCCATCCAAACTCAGCATGCCATGGATCCTCTTCGCCTGCCTCCCTCTGCTCCCCCCCCCCACCGCTTCCTCCCCAACATACACAGGTTGTGATCATCCCTGCCTCCATCTACACTGCCACCCTGTCTGGAACTATGTGCCCTTCCCACCATCTGGCCAATCCATCAAGGTCCCATACATTCTCCATGAAGTCTTCCCCGGTGGCACCAGCCAACATTGCTCTTTCTCTTTCCTGATTATCCCTCCACCTTCTGTGAAAGAAGGCATAGAAATTACACTGTCTTTGGACTTCCATCTTGAATATTCTGAGGTTATCTCTCAGCTAAAGGGCGCCATGGCCCTTCACAAGGACTAGTGACTCCCCTGTCTGGTATGGGGGGGGAAAGAATGGAAAAGTGTGCATTTAACCAACCCAGTCTCAACCGTCCATCATGGCCGTGGTTGGTGCTGGATTAATTTTACATTGTCTCATATTATCCAACTGTAGGTAGTTCCATGTTCTTATGGCTGTCCTGACAAGATGTTCAGATTTTAAAGGGATACACTGTTGAAGTTACAGAGAGAGATAATCATAAAAGATGTCACTGAGACTTATAACCTATCATTCTGAAGGGGCCCCTCAAGTTGATCTTTTATTCCTGGGGTTGGTTTCACAGGCTTTCAAAAAATGATTTCAAGTGATGCATTCAGGGTGTGTTTTCTCATAACCATATGCATAAATAATATGCATCTGTGTATAGGTTCTATACATATATAATTTATGTATAAACCAGATTAATAATTCATTTGCAAGTGAAGACACTCTTTCCCAGAAACTATACCCCCAGGGCGACTTCCACAAGATACTTCCTTCTGAATAAAGGATGGGTAAGAAGCTTCGTTAGTGTTCAAGAAGTTGCCTGGCGAGCATGAAATCAGAAACACTCCTCCCCTTCTTTCCACTGGTTAAAACTGCTCTGGGGGGCGCCTGGGTGGCTCAGTTGGTTAGGCGACTGCCTTCGGCTCAGGTCATGAATCCTGGAGTCCCTGGATCGAGTCCCGCATCCGGCTCCCTGCTCAGTGGGGAGTCTGCTTCTCCCTCTAACCCTCCCCCATCTCATGTTCTCTCTCTCTCTCTCATTCTTGATCTCTCAAATAAATAAATAAATCTTTAAAAAAAAAATAAAAAATAAAACTGCTCTGGGCCTGTTGCTTGCTGGCTGGCCTGCCTTTAAGTAAGTTCTCAGCCTTCCTGTGCCTTGGTTTTCCCAGCTTTAAATGCAAATAGTACCTAACCAATAGGACTGTTGTAAAAAGTGCTTAGAACAGTAAGCAGCACCCACTAAGCACTTATTCAGCGTCAGCTTTGTATGTTTATTACTTCTACCTTTTCACCAGTACTTTAGAAATATCATTTCCTGAACAATGCAAGAGCCCTAATGGAATAATGAAGCCCATATTGATTTTTTTTAACCTTTAGAGATTATTCTAAATCTTGGAGTACCAAGATGCATCTCACTTAGGATATCTGATTGTGTAAAATATATCTACTTTTTTCTCTTTCTCTTCATTTATACAACCACACCAGGGAGTGAATTACACTCCTCCCTCAACTCTTGTTCTTAATTTTTATTCATCAGGCCATATATATACAGAAGGCTGAGTGTATATGAATACAGCAAGTGAAGCCCCATAGCCTGGAGGCCTTTGGATAAAGCTTTATGCGCCATCACTTCTTACAAATTCTTCCCCCCCCCCCCCCCCCCCCCCCCCCCCACACCCCCGCAACCCCCCCTCCAAAAAGAGGAAAAAAAACAAAAACAAAACAAAAAGAATCTGTCTGTGATTCCATTCTCCCAGGACAGACTTGGAGGCCCTAGAAAAAGATGAGGCATGGTTGACACACGGGGAAGGAAGGTGGCCTCAAGACTGCTGGAGGCCGATCTTCTAGATGATTCATCAGGTTGGGCGCTCGCCCCGCCCTTCTTCACGGCCCAGGGGGACACCCTGTCCAAGTGAAGGAGAAGCCTTTGTTTTGCTGATGTTTCTCATTTGAGAATAAGCTGGGGGACTGGAACTTTTCCTGAATGGCCCACATGGAGAGGGGTTTGCCTCTTCCTGTTGTTAACACTAAAGAAGAGGCCACACCAACCTTAGTTTCTATGGGATAAAAACGTGAATGGGGATTTTTTTTTTTTAAGCTTGTCATTCTCTTTTCAAGGTACACCCAGGTCCCAGGTGGGGAAGGTGGTGGTAGAGCAGTCTGGGACGGCTGGGGGAGAGGAACCAGCTCTCCTCCTAGTGCAGTATGCAGAGCCCACCCTGCACCCCTTGCCCTGGACTAGAATTTCTCTTCCTTCCCTCCCTGGTAGTTTTACTGGCTGCGCCCAAAGCTGAGGCCAAGAGAACAGAATCAAGACCTCCTTCCTTCCCTCTTCTCGCCCTCCCCCTCTCATTAGTGCCTCTTCCTCCACCCCTCCTCCAAGATGCCAACCTACCACCCACGGACCGACCAAAACCCGCTAAAGAAGTGCAATGTTACAACGCATGGAACAAAAGGGTTTCCAGCATCGGAAGAGGGACAGAGAATAGGGGGGCGAGGCGGTGGGAATGGGAATTTCCACATTTTTTTTTTCTTCAGGGGAAAAAAAATGTCTCTCGGGGTAAGCAACCATCTCCTGGGAGGGAGAACCCTCAATTTCCCCAGGTAGCACATTCTGGAGAATGAATGGTCGGGAGATGCTGGACGGGGACCACAGAAATACACCGCGCTCAAATACAATGAAGGGAGTTGTTTACAATCGTCTGGAAGATGCCAAAGGGTTGAACAGTCAGTCATAAGCGCTCCCAGATGGTTCTGTGGCGTTACTGTCTTTTCCTGCTGGAAGAGCTCAAGCAACACGGTGACTTGCCCAAGGTCACACACCACGCTTAGGACAGAAACAATTCTGACTCCTTCTTCCTGGCTGTAACTCAGCAGACAAAGCCACCTTATTACTGCACGATCATTCAAATCTGAATCATTTAAATTGCTCCTAATTGCAGGTTTAGAGGGAACTGTCAAGTCCATATGACTAACGACCGCGGTAGGAACGGCCGAAGTTTTCCAAACTCCTGAATATGGAAATAAAACACCCTCCTCCTCCTGGGGTGGGGGTAGGAGAAAAAGTGTTTGAAAACTCGACCTTGAAACTGCCAACCAGTATCATATTTAGATTTTTTTTTTAATGCATTTGAAGCATCACCTCTGATTTTTAGTATCGGAACAGAAAAGCACTTGGGATTCAAAGGGATGCCATTCAGAATGGCATTCCAGGGGAACTCTCAAAAATTTTCCAAGCAGTCGATCGATCTTCACACTCTTCTTTCTTACGCCCACCAAAACACTGTCTCAGCATTTAAATTTCCTTTTTGCCTCTTTTATAGGCAGCTATTTGGGGGTTGGGGGGTGGGAGGAGGGGGCCGTAGAAGCCACCGGGCTTGTAAGTTCAGATCTGTCCACGGGGCTGGACGCGTGCTGTGCTCAGGAAAGAAAGTAAATTCCAACCTGCCAATTGCTCTAACTGATTCATTTGTCCGCACAGAGACGCCACCTACCTGCTTGCAGGTATTCAGGTAGATGACAGGTGGGCGGGACCTATACTGACTGTTTCAATAGCTAAGGTCCCAGCAATGTTTTATCTGTGAGGCTCCTGTGATGTCACACATTTCCTGCTCTCGACCAACCAATGCCCTCCTCCTTCCTTAGGCACCTGTGCACCAGGGTTGAGCCCGGTCACTGCTCCGGCAGCCCCAGGAACTGCTGGATTCACCCACAAGGCATGGGACCTGCAGGGCTGCTGCTGCCTTGAGTGCCCTGGACACACACTCGAAAAGGTGAGTTGAAACCCTCCATTTTTCTCTTCTGGCATTTGGACCCCTGGCCCCTGAGGGATCTGAGTGAGGAATTTGAACGAAAAAATAAAAGCTGAATGGCTTAGCCCAGGTGTTTGTCCCACAGGGAGAAGCCCTTTTGAGAGGGAAGAGCGGAGAGATGCCTTGACATTTTGGTTGTACAGGAAAATTCTCCCAGGCCAGATATTTAATCCTTTTTGTTTCTCTTAATCATTAAGCCAGCCCCTGCTTGTCTGGGAAGTTGATCTGATTTTTTTTTTTTTTTTTTAAACCCTGGAGTGGAGTGCAGCGGAGACTTTTCTGAAACTGAACTCAAAGGTTCAGACCTGTTCAGCCTGCTTAATGGGGGTTGGGAGGCCAGCGCCGAATGAATTCAGAGTTGCCTTATTTTTGCCTCATTTGCCTTATTTGGCCTTACTTCTCTGCGTTTGTCTCACCAGAGGCAATTTCCATCTGAACCTGTGAGATGACCTTACATTTTTCTCCCCCCGGAAGTCCCGTCCTGAGACGGGTAACTTCTGCTGCCCTCCTCGGAAGGCCTGCACTCATTTTCCTCCCTCTTTCTTCTCTAAAAAAGTCTACTGTCTTCTTTGTTCTTTGTTGACGTTCTTAAAAACCACTTTACAGTCCGGATTAGAACTGTTTACATCCAGACCTGAACTGGCTGCCTGCTGACCTTTGGTTAAAGTAAAGATTTTTTTCCTCCGTGCTTAATATTGGAGAATGAATGTAACTTCAGGTCTGATTTTTAATTTTTTTTTCAATTCTTACACTTTTTTTTTTCTCTTTTAATAGCAAATATACCGAAGACATTGTTCTGCCAGGACCTGACTTTTTTTTTTTTTTTTTTTAAGGAATTTTACCTGTAGGATCCATTTTTGTTTTCTTAAATCCTGATCCCACAGCCTGTACTACTTCTGTTCTTGACAGCCCAAGAGCCACACTCCACAGCCAGCACTGTCCTTAGAGAAAGGAAAATAAACCCAATCCCCTGCTGGGATGAGCTGGAAACTGTAGAGGGAGAAATGAACCAGCCAGGGGACATTTCATTCTGGATTCCTTCATCAGTTACTTTTCTGAGATCTCAGTTCACAAAGATCTTTGCAAAGGAATAGCCCGTTAGGAGTTATGCTTCTATTCATCCTCCCGGAAATTCAAGGTGCATGTCAACTCTCCAGAAGGAAAAATTGAAACAAGCTGAGAAAACTTTTGTCTCAGACCTTTGCTTCTCACCACTAGAAATCTGCCCGGGGCCTTGTTGTCAATTTCTCTCTCCCTCCTCGGAGGCTTGTATTGTTCTCTCCCTGACCTTTGTCTGTTCTTTTCCCCCAAGTGGTGTGTTTGGTTGGTGGCTACGAGGTTGTCCCCTACTAGTCTTCTCACTTGATTCAGAGCTTTGTCAGGAGAAGAAACAAAAAGATCTCTTCGATCCTGAATGTTTCTGGAGAGAAATGTGTCTTTAAAGTCACAAACCTCTGCACAAGATGCATTCCCTCTGGGTTACCACGGTCTGTTAGCTCTTTGCACAGTAGTGAAGTTATGACTAAATACACCATTTCATCACTGTATGTCAGGGTCCCTGGCTACTAAAGGAACAAAGCGGGGCATGCTATGCCCCCAGATAGAAGAAAGGAAAGAAATTACGGAGACTGGAATCCAGAGTCAGGTTATATAGAATGTACTTGGTCTCTTGGATAATTTACACACAAGTGTTGTCCAAAGGACAACTCCAAAGGAGTGAGAGACCCACAGTGGTTCTCTGCCTGTACCAATGCCATCTCTTGGTTCAAGAGGCAATAAATAGGGCCTGATTGGAAAACATACAATGTCTTCCGTTTACATTCATGAGCAAGTTACTCAACTTCTCAGACCCTCGGTTTCTTCATCAGTGAACAGGAGACAATCCCTATGATATGAAGTGACCATGAGACATAAGTGAGATAACATGTTGAGAGCGTTGGGTGACCAATGTCTGGCTCTACATGGGCGCCAAGTAAAGGTGCGGTCCATTCTTAAAGAAATTTTCCTGGGTGCTTGGCAGAGATAGTCTGACCCTACGAAGATAAAAGATCCTCTGTGGTTACCATCATTAGGAACCCTGATAGTTCTTGTTATGGTTATTAATTGTACATAATTAACTCCAATGTTAACAGTTCAGAGAAAGAAAACAAGCAGGAGGCAGGAGAACGCTTAAACTGTGTCACACAAGCCAGGCAGATCGGTCTCTGCCAGCTCCCAGACATGCTTAGGAGTTGCTGGCCATTGCTGTTCCTCCTGCCTTTCCCACCGCAAAGCCCTCATGCCACAGCAGGCCCACTGAATGTGGTCCTCCGCAGGCCTGCAGGGGGGAATGTCCTGTTGTCATTTGCTGTAATCTGACTTGGCAGGCGGCCCTTTCTGCTTTCAACTGTGCTCTCTCTCCAGGGCAGACTGGGTGCTTGGTTTCCTCCAGTCTTGCAAATAAACACCCTTGGCCGCAGCCTGGTGAGCTGCTGTGCCAAGTCACCAGGACAAGGAGGAGGTAGCCGGTTGGGAGCCTGCCCTGCGCTGGGGAAGGGGGCTTGTGGCTCCCTTGGAGGTGATTGCCTCACTCATGGAATATCCCATGCCGTTGGATGACCTTGAGGCATTGCATAAGAGCAGAAGTGTTCCCAGGCTCCTCTAAGTCTCACCCTACCCTGAAAAGCTAAGGCAAGTTTTCATCATTCACGAGCAGATTGAGGACAGAGGTTCATAACCTCGACCCTACTACTGGCGTGCTTAGGGGGTCCTGGGGAAGAACCTCAGCTTCCCTGCCCATCCGTTTCCTTGTTTATTTACCTTTTCTTTAGAATAGCATCAGATTGCCTGGGTTCAAAAGCCAGCGCTCCCTTACACTAGCAGTGTGGCCTGTGGAGGTGATTTAACCCCCTTTACCTCAGCTGGAAAATAGGCTTATTATGAGGAAGAAATGAGTGAAATGTCTAACATGCTTAGAACACTTCCTGGCACAATTGCGAGCTCTTGCTAGTATTATTTTTTTTAAAGGAAGGTAGAATCAGACAGATCGGGGTCCGAGACCTGGTTCCACCGTGTAATTAGCATAAGTCCCTTAGTGCCTCTTTGTGACACTTGGCCTCATCTGGGAAGTGGAATACTTCCCAAACCCAGTGCTGTTGTAAGGAATAAACATGAAACGGTTTTATGTAAAGTGCCTGGTCTACGATATAGTAGGTGCTCAATAAATGGTAACCCTTGTTAGGTTAGTACGGGCATATGTCTTGTTACATGCGGGCATACTTGGCTTGATTGCATTCTGCAGATATTGCATTTTTTACAAATGGAAAGGTTGTGGCAAGCCTGCCTCCAGCACATCTATCAGTGCCATTTTCCCAACAACATTTGTTCCTTCATGTCGCCGTGTCACATTTTGGTAATTCTCACAGTATTTCAAACTTTTCATTACTATTGTATGTGTTATGGTGACCTGTGCTCAGTGATTATGACTCACTGGAAGCTCAGAGGATGGTTAGCATTCTTTAGCAATAAAGGATTTTTAAATTAAGGTATATACATCGCTTTTTTAGACATAAGGCTATGGCGCACGTAATAGACTATGGTAGTGTGTAAACTTTTATACGCACTGGGAAACGAAAAAATTCCCTTGACTCGCATTATTATGATATCTGCTTTATTGTGATACTCGCTTTATGGCAGTGGTCTGGAACTGAACCTGAACTGTCTCCGAGGTGAGCCTGTAGAGGAAACAATTATTATATTGGTTAAGGTTTGACTTACCAGGTCATGCTACAGTTTGGACATAATAATGTCCAATGCTATTAAAGACACAGTAGTCAGTGGAGGGCCAAAGCCTCTTTGAGAAAACAGATTTCCCCAAAGACCCCCAAAGGTTTAGAAAGAAAACCTGTTACCAAAGATGATCTTGTTTATCTTGGAGCTCCATGGTAGGGGAGCTGCCTGTCGGAAGGCCTGGTCTTCTGCAGACCTGTGGCGGGAGGATTCTGTGATGTCAATAAACAGTGGGATCTCCCAGAGCAGTGATGCCCAGCTTCCTGGCTTCCAGTGTCTCCCTTTTGGAGGTGAATTCCTCCGGTGGAGTGGAGAAAATAGGGTCCGCTGCTGGGATTCTGACTACTTGAAAGGCCATTCTTGTAAGATGCTGCCAAGAGAGGACGTATGAGGGAGGCTCTGAAATGTGCCCTCCTCATCGCCCTGATCAGTATTCATGGACCTCCTGGAGGTGACACATAACTATTCCTGATATTTACGTGCTGGTATCGCGTGGACTTGCTTTTATGTGGGTGGCACATTTATGGTTCTCTGACAGTGCCTCCAAACTATCAACGGCTTTTCAAAACTATTTGGAAGGAAGACTACATCTCTTTTTCTGGGTTAATGGGATTTAGCCGTCTGTAATCCCCAAAGAATAAGGGTTAACATGAAAACCAGACAAGTTGTTAAGTATAAAAACTGCACTTAGCTGAAATCAGAAACCAAGAATGTCAGTTGCCTCCTATAAACCCCTTACACTCACCATTTCCTCTTAGCTCATTTTGTTCTAAGTGAACAAAGACACCACAGTGACCTATTTGCTTAGTTACATGGAGAGGCCTCACAGATCAATATAAGAAAGAACTTTCTAAGAATGAGAGCTGTCCAAAAATCCAGTAGGTTGCCTTTTGGGGTACTGACTTCCCTGTCACTGAAGGTGATTGTTTTTTGGTATATTTGTTTACTTGGTATATTTGTATGTGCCCAGTATGCATTGCTAAATGAATGAATGAAGGCCAAAGAGAATTTGTGTTTCTTTAGCGACACATATATTCATCTATAAAATGTAGGTTATATTGGTCTCATGGCAGTATTATAATGATTAAGTGAGAAAATACATGTAAAGTACACAGCACAGTATCTTGCACCTAGTGAATTGTTCATTAAATAGTAATAATAATAATAATAGTAACTATTATTATTTTCTACTATATTCTAAAAAGAGGAAGAAGAAGAGATTCCTGCTTCAGGTAGGGAGTAGGCAAGATGGCCTCCCAATTTGAGATTTACAGTTTTTACGATAATCCCTTCATTTCTATTCTTTTCATCCCTGCCCTTCTTCCTCTGCCTTTCTGAAAGAACCTCTTCCCCTTGCTGTTTGGGGACCATGCTCTTCGATGTGGTAGATTGACTTTACACAAGGACCGCCATCAGAGTAGGTTCTGGCCCAATTTACCAGGGACACTGTTGTTGTTGTTTTTTACATCACTCATTTGTGCCTTGGAATGTGTGGATTTAAATTCCACCATTATTTTCCAGTGACTCTTACTTATGTTTGATGCATTTGTCATAGGCACACAAGAGACTTCATCAACAGCAGAGTGGAAACTCTCCAAGAATTTTCTTTAATAGCATCTTGGCCCAGTGCATGGCAATAGCATATGCATGATGGCGAGGTGTAAATATGTCACTTCCATCTGGGAGATGATTTGCATGACTTGCCTATGACTGCTTTTGTCAGTCATGTGGCCTTCTTTGAATAGAACGCTGCATGGTTAGGCTCCTGCGTACTCACATTAATACATGAGTCACCCAGTGTTTTCAAATTCCTCATTCAGTATCCTTGTTAGATGTGAATTATGTTCTCTACAACACACACACACTCAGCTAGTCTTTCTGTAGTCTTTTCCCCCCAGGGGCCCTAGCAAACTTGGCTTACCCGTCATCACTGAAAACATCTGTATTCTAACTTAGTAATGGATTAAAAGAAAATGGTTACATTTTTATACGAGGGCAGAACTGCCTCCTTAAGAATGGAGCAGTCTAAGTGGCGGCCATTCCCAACATATTTTCCATATCCTTAAGCCATGGAGAGAAGCGCTGGTGTGGATCATTGGGAATGTTTACCCCATTCCTGGCGGAATGCCCCTGGAAATACATAGCCTTCTGTGTTAGTTTCCTAAGGCTGCTGTAACAGATCGCCATAAACCTGGTGGCTTAAAACAACACAAGTTATTCTCTCACAGTTCTGGAGGCCAAAAGTTTGAAGTCAAGGTGTTAGCAGGACCTCGTTTCCTCAAAAGTTTCCAGGAGAGAATCCTTCCTTGCCTCTTCCAGCTGCTGGTGCCTCCAGGCATTCTTAGGCCTGTGGCTACATCGCTCCAACCTCTGCCTCTGTCTTCCTATCACTTTCTCTTATGTGTGTGTGTTCTCTTCTTCTGGGTCTAATGAAGACACTTGTCATAGGATTTAAGGTAAATTAGATAATCCAGGATGATCTCATCTCAAGATCCTTTATTCATCTTCAAAGACCTTTGTTCTAACAAGGTTCTGGGGATTAGGACAGGGCAAGATATTTTAGGGGCCAACATTTACCTGCTACGCACATACCCCAACGGACGCTCATACACACAGGCTTTTCCCACTACTCATAGAGCAACTCCTTGTCCACGTGGAGGCTGAAATATTGGTCAAAACATAGGTAAAGAGAGTTATAATCGGCAGCCTTCACCACTACCATCATGTATTTCTATGTTCAAGGCAAAATAGTAAGTGTTTTATGATCCAAAGACCTACTGAGTTTTTTCAGTCAATAGTGTGATGTATCTAGGAAAAGCAAAGCAGTAAAGGCCATCTTACGTTGCTTTAAAAGACAAGTAGTATCTTGGATAAGGAAGCAACAACTCCGCTGAACCATCAAACCACAACTGGATAAGTGTCCACTTCTGGGTGCCATGTTTTCAAAGGGACCTTAACAAACTAGTGAGCATCCTGGGTAGACCCTTTACTACCACCTCAACTACCAGGGAAGACAACTGGAAGTACCAGAGACAAAAAGAAAAGACAAGAGAGAAACCACCAATTCTCTCTTTAATTTGGAGCGGGGGGATGGCCATGTTTTGAGGGAATGAATGTGATCTACATCACACTGAAAGATCCAAGTAACAAAAGGAAAGCATTCAGCTGTCGGAAAACTAATAAGCTCCCCATCATTGAACCTGTTAAAGCAGAAGCTGATACACCATCAGCTGTAAGGCTGTTGTAGAGGTTTCCTACACTTGGGGAGAATCTAAGATTCTTACCCAACCTCAAATCCTGTGATTTTTTAATAAATCATTTTAAAATCTCAAATACAGGTCATCATGTGACCAAACACTAATATGTATGTTTCTCTTCCTTAACTGGGGGATTTGTTCAGGTTCTTCCCCTACCTTAATTTCTTCCCACTTGTCCAAATACCATTAATCTTTGATGATCTGCCCTGAGGCCCAACTCTTCCATGAGCTGTTCTGACCATTCTGGGCCACATTATATGGTTCTCTTACCTCTTTTCCTCCCAAACTTGTTCCTGGCTCCTATTTTGGAGGGGGGCGGGTGGAGGGGGTAGGCGGATCATACTCCTTGCCATACTCATTGTGTATTTTTTTTGCAATGCTTTAACATTTTTTTCTATATGTAAGTTCCATTTTTCTAATTAGACTTAAACTTACTGAAGATAAAACTGAATTCCCTATGGGAGCTCCCACAGAATTTAAGACAAATGCCAGGCATGGCATAGGTGATCAATGAACATATATAGAATTAAAACACAGCAGAAACAATGTTGAGAATTCAAATATCTTCCTTCACCTTGTCTTTCTCTCTATAAAATTTGGTTATCTGTTAAAAAAAAAAAAAAAAAAAAGCATTTCCTGAATCTATTTTCCAGCCTTGGGTGGAAGAAGGTCAGCCTGCTTTTCCATGCTTCTCCTCTGACATTAGCTTCCCAAGATCCTATGGCGAGTATTTATATGAACAGAGCCCTCCTCAGTCAATGCAAAATACTCTGCCTTCAGTTTTGTTGTTGGCAAGGGGTCAGCTCCATTCCACCATGTTGGTAGACCAGGAGATGGGAAGACATTTTTTTCTGGGACAGAGTTCTTACAAACAAACTCAAGTAGGAAAGAGGTGCCATAATACCCAGGCGAAAGGCAGTAGTAAATCTTCAGGCAAGAGAGGCAAAGCTCCTCTCCAAGCAGCTTGTAAAAGATCTTCCCTGGGCTACTAAAATTTGTATCTGATCCGCTAGCCACTTGGGACTCTTTTTACCTGAGCACTTCCCTTGTTCTTCCCACTTTCTGTCTGTGTTCTCAGCTATTGACTCCAGACATTGTCTCCTTTTAGTTCAATTCTCCTTGAATTTCAACCTCTTTAAAGACCATTTAGATCTATTTTTTCTGTCCTTTCTAGTGTTTGCAACACTATGCAGGCTAGTGTCATTCACAGATGCAATGAATGAATTGCTTGCTCCTTCTTGGAGATCATGGATTTCGATATGAAGTAGGATCAGACCTAACCCTGACTTTTGAAACAGTCCATAAGCACCTGCCTAAGAAGGTGTTCTATCTCCTTGTGGTTCTATCTCCTTTTCCTCTGGAAATGTATATAGCACCCCTGCCTCCTCAGCCTGCACTTCAAACCCTCTTGGTTAAAAGACAGTTTTTATCCCATGTGTGACAATTTTTATTCAGGTCACTAAAGCACTTAATTCCCCCCTATTATTGATGTGTCTATAAGCTAAGGAATAGCCCACAGAGCGTTTGTCCACCCTCTTATGTCCCTTAGTTCACAGTTGGTATTTGTAAAATCTATCTATAATTTAAATGTAATTATACATTTATCTATAATTTAAAATGTAATTATAAATTTACTTTGTTTAATAGAGAAAGATAGAGCTTGCCCTAACTTTGGCAATCCTCCCCCACCCCCACAATAATCTAATTTAGGAGTTCCAGCCAGGGCCAGGGCAGTGGTTAGACAAACAGGCCAGCTGACAATTAATTTGGAAAGAGAAATGAGGCCGCCAAGGTGAAGAATTTCCCAGCACTACCCCATTCGATTCCTACAGGAGTGTGTTTCTGGGCTTCATGGTCCAGGATGATGTTCCTGACTGACTGGGATCTCTGCACTGAGGTGTGGCCTCAATGACCAGTTTGAACCCAATTCTGCAACCCTTTTGCCCTGTGTAGCTTCATCCAAATTTCAAGGTATCGTCAATGACAAAAAACCTCAAGCTCAGTTTCTTGAAGCTTAAAGTTCCCTCAGAAATCCTCTAGCATAGGGGTTTTTAGTCTTTATTGTGTTTATGTAAAACATCGGGGTTGGAGGAAGATGGATTAGGAGATTTTGAACAACATTAAATAAGTCAGCAGAACTTAGGAAGCAACCCAGCTATAGGAGGGCAGAGCCCCACACTGTTTACATGCTCACGGAGTCCCTGCTGGAGAGAATGCTTGTCACTTAACGGACACACTCTCAAAACAAAGCTCTTTCGGGATCCAATCATCCTGTGATCATCTTGGGGCCTGGCTTTAGATGATGCTTCTTTCCTCTCATGTAAAGCAAATTCTTCCTCCGGTTTATGAGCCCTTCAGTGAACTGCTCACCTAATGGGCCCAGGTGACAAGGGCACCTTCTCAGACACTTTCTTTTCCAGCACTCGTGCAGCTTTTTTCTTTGTCTTTTTTTCTTTTCTCTTCTCTTTTCCTTTTTCTTTCTTTCTTTCTTTCTTTCTTTCTTTCTTTCTTTCTTTCTTTCTTTCTTTCTTTCTTTCTTTCTTTCTTTTTTTTTTTTTTTGAGAAGCATCCAGAGCTGCGGGACTTTCAGCTCATCTCATTGGCCTTCCATCAGCTGCCCGTGGCCCCGCTTTTTTAACTTTTTCATTTATTAGGGATGTTGGTGAGTGTTAATTGATGTTTGTGCTCTGGATGAAAAAAATGATCTCTGATTTGCCATGTGTTTAAATGGTTTCCATTTCTCTTTTTTCCTGTTGTTCAGTTTGTCAGTACATTTTAGAACAGCAAGATTTACCAAAATATAGGAACACTTACAGACAAATAGGAGAGTCCAGAGCCCCAAATACCACTCATTCTTGGGATAGGGTTATACACTGCAGATTCTAATACTCAACTGTTTAGCCACTAAGGAATGTCTGTTTAGATAAATCCACCTAATGCTACTAAATATCTTTGAATTTTCTAAACTGTGCTCCTAGCCGCTACTTTTCTCCTTTATTACCCTTGACTTTTTCCCCTCCTCTGTGCTCAGGAATTGCTAAGGGCTTTTCCCAGGCCTCAGGGTGGTGTCTGGCTCAGGGCAGGCCAGGACTGCAGTGATAGCAGTGGCCTGAGAAAGCAGATGCCATCCTAGGCTCTAGTCCGTCTCACTCTGTCCTGGAGTTTTGGGGTTCATTCTACCCACACACTGCAGGAGGGACACCAAACAATCGGGGAGCTTGCAGAGGAGAGTGGTCAGCCTCACAGAACATATGGAAGCTGGAAGGAATGCCAGATAGCCGAGGGCTGCTGCTGGACCTGGAGGGGTAGGGGTGAGAAATGGGGTATCTTCCAATAATTAAAGGACTTAAGGAATTTGACATATTCTTTTTTATTTTTAAAGATTTTATTTATTTATTTGATGTAGAGAGACAGCAAGAGAGGGAACACAAGCAGGGGGAGTGGTAGAGGGAGAAGCAGGCTCTCCGCCGAGCAGGGAGCCTGATGCAGGGCTCGATCCCAGGACCCTGAGATCATGACCTGAGCCGAAGGCAGACACTTAACGACTGAGCCACCCAGGCGCCGCCCCCCCCTTTTTTTTGGAATGTGACCTATTCTAAATAGTTCCAAGGAGAATACTGGCACCCATGGAGGGGGTAGGTGAGTTCTAGAGAAGCAAATTTTTGTTCTATCTAGAGACTGTTCTCCTAGTAGTTAGAGCTCTCCAATGCAGGATGATCTATTTTAGAAGGTAGTAAAGGGCTGTTTAATTTAGGGACCTTCCCTCAAGGTCCCTTTCAACACAAAGAGTCTATGGCTCAATGTTTCATCTTTGTCAAGGTCGAAATCCCAATGCAGGACACACTGCCATTGACTATGAGGATGAATTCTTTTTAATAGTATGCCGTCCAATTACTGTCGTAAAACTGGGACTCATGCAGCCATTCAAGAGGAGCTGTGGAGTCGAGTCTTGTCCTTTCAGGAGGAGGAAAATGTGAAATTGTCAGTGCAGCCTGCCAAATGATATGTTTATCCATTGTCTTTCCAGCACAGTATATGGTTTATCCTCGGGTAACCATTTTCTGCAAAACCAGTGTGCATTTAACGGAGAATTAGTAGGACACGAACACACCAGGGACCCCGTTGTTCTGGTCGGCTATGTCATGCAGACATTTTCCCACTTCCAAACAGTTTGTATCCCAACGGCTGTTCTTTTTTTTTTTTTTTTTTTTTAGTTGTGAAAATATGTTTGTTCTTAAGACTTTTGGATTTTTAATGCAGGTGACAGGATACATATGACCTCTAACGACCTAGCAGACAGTGCTGACTCACGTTTGCTCTGGAATGTGGCTTTGTTGTCAGCCAGAGAAGTTTAGAATTTGTAAGTTAGGTAGAAGAAACTTCTGTACAAATTCTGGGTGCGACCATAAACTGGTGGGAAAGGAAACAGGGACTAAGGACCCAGATATAGACTTTTATTTTTCCTGGCCCTTCTCACCACTACATTGGTGGGCTGCACGTCCCTCTCAAAGTCACCTTGGGCTTCTATTGCACCACGAATCACAGGAGAGACAGAAAAGATCATTCCTAAACCACAATAGGTTTCTATGAAGGAAGTGTACTATTTTCACCCCCGTGCCCCATACACGCACCCAAGGAGGGAATCGACTTCCCTTCTCTTTTCTCCAAACTGCAGCAAAGCCATATTGCAGTTCTGTCGCCTTACCTCAGCCAGGGCCAGGGGTGCTGAGGGCTGGCACACTGAGGGACATGAATGGACTCGAAGCTGACAGGCCCTCTTACTTGCTTTTAGAAGAAAAAAGAGTTTACCTTTAAGCCATAATGATTTTAGATAATTTCTTATCGGTTCAGCAAGGCACATACATGTCTTAAAAACATGATACATCACACGTGTTTATGAGACATAAACTGGAAATAAGAAACCTCAAATAATATTAATCATATTTTTTAAAGTCTACCTAGTTCTTTCTTTAGAGCCTAAAGTGCTTTTTTTTGGGGGGGGCAATTCTCTCATAATCTGTGTCTATTCATTTAGGCTTTATTTAGTCTAAAGCAAAGTTGGAAAATATATACGGGAGTGTTTACATTAATATTATGTTAGGAATCTGGTCTACTCACATGGACAAGGGCCAGGGAATTCAAATTTCTCTTAGAAAAAGAAAAAAAGGAAAGAAAAAAGAATTGGGGTTGGAACTAGAACCCACTATTTTTGCTTGCCCATTCCTCATTCCATTCATTCGGTCTTGGGCATTCTAGCGGTTAGTAAAGGGAAAGAATATTTTTAATCAGAGCCTTGGAAAAGCCTATTAGCAATGGGCCTAAAGAGACTTTAAACCTAATTTCTTGGGGCTCTTATACTCGGCTGGTTCCATTCTGACTAGTCTTGATCAGGAAAGATGCCTGGACACAACAGCGAAATGGTTAGGAACAGAACCTGGAGTCAGCACCACTTCATGGTTTGTTTCTTTTTTGGTGGAAACTGGCAAGTTACTTCCCTGTCATACTTTAGTTTTTCATCTGTTAAATGAAAACAAACAAAACCCAACAACCCTGGGGATTTGCATGGATTAAATAACATAGTCTATAGAAGGCCCCTAGGACAGTGCCGGACACATGGTAAATGCTCAAAACTGTTAGAAGGCAAAGAAAAAAAGATTTTCCCAGAAGCTGACCACCCAAAACAAAGCAAAACCCTCTGCTTTGTTAGCATAGAATCCTAGAACTCTCTTTCTGAAAGGGACTTTATAGTATTGGTCTGGTGGCTTGCTTTTTTTTTTTCCCTTTATTTATTTTTTTAAAGCTGGATTTTATCCAACAGAATATTATAAGGAAACTGATGTGTCAGAAACACATCAAAATGGAGCTGGGACTGGGTGGGGTGGAGAAGTGGGCACAGCTCTACCCAAACTGCCTTCCCATCTTCCCTCCCCTAGAAGACACTGAGGCATCTGCCACTTTCCAGAACACAGTCTGAAAAACCAAACGTCTGGTTCAGCTCCACCATTTCACATTTCCGGGCAGGGCCCAGAAATGTGAAGTTGTTTTTTCGGTGGCATGACCAGAGCTACGACTGCATTCCTGTCACTTTCCAGTACAGCACAATGAGAAAGAATGGACACGACCCAAACACGTGGGAGTATTTGACCAAACTCTTGTCAAAGTTCAAAATATGTGCACTTTTATTCCTGTGGTTGATGATCATCTTTTGGGTGGCCCATTTCCGTTTTCATGTTGATTTTTTGACTTCTTTTTTCATGCCACTTAAAGCATTTCCTGTGTGGTTCCAGTGCCTTCTATCAGCCTTGAGGACACATAGCAGCTGTGTATGTTTCCCTGAAATTGGGCTAGAAACAACTTCATCCCCTTCTGCACTCTCTACCTTAGCCTTCTGTGGTCTCTTCTTTTTTTTTTAAAGATTTTATTTATTTATTCATGAGAGAGAGAGAGGCAGAGGGAGAAGCAGGCTCCCAAGGAGCAGGGAGCCCGATGCGGGACTCGATCCTAGGACCCTGGGATCATGACCTGAGCCGAAGGCAGACGCTTAACCATCTGAGCCACCCAGGCGCCCCTGTGGTCTCTTCTGATGCTAAATAAAATGTTATGATTTCTGAGTGTTTTCACATTCGGGGCATTTTACTTCAACCTCTGGACCAGAGTGTTCTTTCAGGCATATGAGCGCAGTCCGGAAATGTAAACATGAAGCTGACCTAGAGAGAGCTTGAAGTCAATGTGTTTTCTTTTTGAGATAAGGCTATGCTCCTACAAACAACCTTGGACTTCATTTGGTAAAGAAAAAAGATGGAACATGGTTTAGGAATGCCATGCCATTTCCAAATGCAGCAGGTTTCCTGTTAAGTTTCTTCATGTGTCTTTATGTTCTTATGGAATGCCTGAAGTCTTTTCATTTACTTTCCAAAATGAACAAAGTCGAGGGGGCGGTGGGTGAGGGAGGGTGCAGGATTCTTAAGCGTGCACCTAGTGCACACTTCTGTTCACATTGGTCACGCAGGCTTGCCAGTTACCTGTGCTCACGCCTGCCTCCCCGGGCCTGGGGACTCCACGAGAGCAAGGGCATGTCCTTGAGAACTCTCCTGAAGGTCTCCTCCACACCCAGCTTACTACCCAGCTCAGAGCTGATACTCAAAACATATCTATTGAATGATTCCAAGACGCTTCCAGATATTAATCAGGAATGTTAAAACCTCCATTATTTGAACTCCTATCCCAAAGGAAAATACATAGTGTGATAGTATTCCACTGGTTTGAAATATATATATATAATTAAATAAAAGAGCACTATTAAAACAAAGCCAAAAGACCCCTGAGAGGAACTATAGCTTTCATTTTCTAGGTCGACTGAGCTACACGGGAGACCAAATGAATTCAGTACAAACACATGTAAAGACAGTAGCTAATATTGACTGAGCACTTACTGTATTCCAGGTACAACTGTAAGAGCTTTATGTCTCATATCTCATCTCATCCTCACAGCAATCCTAGGAGGTAGGCTATTGTTATTCTCCTTTTACAGATATGGATTCAATCACTGGCCCACAGCAGCGGTGGGATTCGAACCCAGGCAGTGCAGCCCCAGAGCCCACGTGACCGCTAAGTGACTGACTGAGTGGATGACGTGCATACGGACGAACACGTTCTCTCACCACAGTAAAAATACAACACACTCAGCAGCTCTCATTTCTTCTCAGATGATTTAGTCGAAGGCTCTGATGTCCTACATTTTCTGAGTTTTAGAGAAAGCTGTGGAGAAAGATAGGAGAAAGCCGTTAGAGGGTTAACTGTTTTTCTTCTTGTCCCGATCTGATGGAGCATTTTATTTTTTTCAAGATTTTATTTATTTATGTGACAGAATGAGAGAGGGAGAAAGAGAGAGAGAGCACAAGCAGGGGGAGTGGCAGGCAGAGGGAGAGGGAGAAGCAGACTCCCCGCTGAGCAGGGAGCCCGATACAGGGCTCAATCCCAGGTCCCTGGGATCATGATGTGAGCTGAAGGCAGATGCTTAACTGACTGAGCCACCCAGGCACTCCCTGACAGAGCATTTTATAAATCACTGGTCTAATAGAATTTTCTTAATTCATTTTATTAAATTAATACAATTTATGTTTCTTAGGGCATATTTCTTTTGAGTTCCTCTAGGCATTTCCCAGACAGTACCCAATGGTTTTTCCCACCCCAATGTGAGGATGTTAAAGGTAAATATTATTGCCACTAGGATGGATGGTAAACAGAGGCATAAGGGGCAAGGTCCCTTGCCCAAGGTCATGTCGGTCACCAGAGTGGGCAGCGAGCCCTGGCCTTCTGAATCACAGCTCGGTTCCTGCCCACTGGTGGCAGAGTCTCAAGTCCATTGCAAGTGGAGTCTTTAGGTGGCCATGAAAACGAAGATGAGCTGTCTTATTCTCTTTCAGGTCTGTGGATGGCTCCTAGAAGATCTTGATTTTCTCCTGAGGACATTCCGTTTTCCTGGGCCAATTTCCTGTCAGACCATCTCCCCCGTTGACCATGAGCCAGCCAGACCCCGCCTGTCACCCTGATCCCAGCCCTGCTCCCCCGTGTGTGGTATGTGGCCAAGCCCACTCCCCCGAGGAGAACCACTTCTACACCTACACGGAAGATGTGGATGATGACCTCATATGCCACATCTGTCTGCAAGCTTTGCTGGAGCCTCTGGACACTCCCTGTGGACATACGTATTGCACCCTGTGCCTTACCAACTTCCTGGTGGAGAAGGACTTCTGCCCCGTGGACCGCAAGCCGGTGGTGCTGCAGCATTGCAAGAGGTCCAGCATTCTGGTCAACAAGCTCCTCGACAAGCTGCTGGTGACCTGCCCGTTCTCGGACTACTGCACCGAGGTCCTGCAGCGCTGTGATTTGGAGCAGCACTTTCAGACAAGGTAGCACCTCCTCATGGGCCAGCCCCCCCCCAGCCGTGTCCTCTCAGGGACAGCTGGGCTCGCCTGCCTCCCAGGGGCAGTGTTGTCCTCGGGGGCCGGGTGCTCCACGACATGCCTTTCCTCTGCCTTCTTCTTTGCAGCCGAAGAAAGCAATCGCCCAAGGAAAACCTTCTAGGTGTTTATCGCTATGGTTCAGTGTGAGAACACAGGATGTCATAGAGTTGTGGTGTGTAGGTATGGGGAGTAGGGGGTTTATTTTATGGTGGTAACACTCACATAACATAAAATTTGCCACTTTAGCCATTTTTAAGAGTAGAGTTGAGCGGCATTAAGTACATTCACACTGTTGTGCAGCTGTCACCACCATCCTTTCTCTAGAACTTTCTTCATCTTCCAGAATTGAAACCATACCTATTAAACCAAAACTCGCCATTCCCTCCTGTCTGGCCCCTGGTAACCACCGTGCTACTTTCTGCCTCTATGAATTGCTCTAGGAACCTATTAGAAGAGGAATCATACCATATTTGTCCTTTTGTGGCTGGCTTATTTCATATGTGTGCATTCTAAAAT
This sequence comes from Callorhinus ursinus, assembly GCF_003265705.2. Lineage (NCBI taxonomy): Eukaryota > Metazoa > Chordata > Mammalia > Carnivora > Otariidae > Callorhinus > Callorhinus ursinus. Next base: position 41,993,538 of record NW_027397066.1, on the reverse strand, counting down.
GTCAAAGATACTGGAAAGATCTGAGGAGCATCTTTCTCTGGGGCTCATGGCCCCCAGAAGATTTCCTGGCAGGCACTGCTTATCTTTTCACATCAGAAAAAAAATGTCTCCCAATTTGATCCATTATTAAAATGTCCTCTGTATGGGAATTGACTAAGGCCAACTCTTCTTTGAGGAGATGTGAGGTATTGCCAACAAAGTTTTCAATGGAGAAATGTAGAAAACTGTTGTCTTCCGGTGATTTTTCTAAGTTTTTGGCCAAGGTACACATGGGTGGCAGAGCGATGGTGTCACCACCTCCGCTGGTGGCCAGCATCATCCACTCCACCTGTCTGCCTCTTAGGTTGTCCACTTACATTGTCATGTTCCTGGGCATTCCCCCCGTGGATGGCCTCAGGACAGCCCTGAATCTCGTTTCACATGAGGCACTCTCTTAGAACATTTAAGGTGCTTAAGAGAGGGTGAACAATAATACCACAATTATTCATAAGAGGAAATGTGGAAGCTAGTGTTTACTTTGGTTCCTGTCATGACAAGGGCAAGAGGTAGGTGCAGGTGTTTTTTTCTAAAGGTCACATACCTTAGGTTGTGAGTCTGAGTCTTTGTTTTTCAGATTCTCTGGCGTGGATTTGCATCCAGGGCAGTGGCTGGGCCCTAATGCTTAGCACTTGTTTTCCATGCTAATTATGTCTGTGAACTTGCTTTTCACCCCCAGGATGTTGAGTGAAAGGCATCTAACCCAAGTTTGCAGGTTGCCTCTGACCCTCTGTTGTTGACATCTGAACTAGGGTACCCCTCTTCTCATTGCCCAGGAGATTTGGCCAGAGGAGAAGGGGGTGAGGGAGGCTGTTTGTGACCTTTGTTGGAAGTTTGGCCCAGCAGGGGGAGAGGTACTGTCTGCAGGGAAGTAGGTCTAGGGCAGGCCAGAGAGAGGCGGATGCTGACAGTTGCTGGGGCAGAGCCAGGGCCAAGGCCAGGGCCGCACTGGCTAGGGGAGGCGAGGAGTGGTGGAGGACAAAGGCCCTGGTAGGGCTCCCTCACCCATCACGTTCCCTGCTCCCAACATTTGCACCCTCTACCTTGGTGTTTGGGGCTGTATGAGTTTCCTATTGCTGCTGTAGCAAATGATTGCTACTCGGGGCTTCAAATCACACAGATGTGTTATCTTACAGTCCAGAGGGTTAGAAGTCCAGCATGGGGTGCACTGGACTGACATCAAGGAGTTGGGAGGGCTGATTCCCTCTGGTTCTAGGAGAGAATCCCCTTCCTTGCCTTACCTAGCTTCTGGAGGCTGCCTGCCTTCCCTGGCTTGTGGCCCCATTTCCCATCTTCAAAGCCAGCAGTGGACCATTTTCCAGTCTCTCTGCCTGTCTGTCTCTGTGTTTCTCTTTCTGTGTCTCTCTCTGTCTCTCTGTTTGTCAATCTCTTTGTCTCTCTCTGTCTCTCCCTCTCTCTCTTTTAAGATTTTATCCATTTTTATTATTTGAGAGAGAGCACGAGTAGGGTAGGAGGGAGAAATAGACTCCACACCAAGCCGAGAGCCTGATGTGCGGCTCGATCCCGAGACTCTGGGATCATGACCTGAATGGAAGGCAGATGCCCAACCGACTGAGCCACCCAGGCACCCCTCTCTCTTTTTGTTGGTCTCTGTCTCTCTCTCACTCTCTTATTTCTGCTTTCATCATCACATCTCTGTCTGTGGCTCTGGCCTTCCTGCTGCCCACTTGGTAATTACATTGGACCCAGTTGGGTAATCTACAATCATTTCCTCATCTGAAGATCCTTAATTTAGTCACATCTGCCAAGTCCCTTTTGCCCTGTAAGGTGACCTATCCACAGGCCCTTGGGATTAGAAGGTGGCCGTCTGTGGGGGCAGGCGTTGTTCTGCCCACCACAGGAGCTCCGCTGGGGAGGGATAAGAGAGGGGAGAGCAAAGGAAAGAAATGGGGGTGGTCTCTGGAGACAACGTGAACATAGCAGCTTCTCCTCACTTCCTCATTAAGAACTGATTGGGGCCAAGATTATCCTGAACACTGGGGAGAAGATGGCATATGGATCGGAGGGTGAGTTCACAACAGAAGTGGGGCAGAAGAAGGGCCAGAAAGAAGCACTTGGGTCCTCTGGGGTCTCCAGGGGAGAGAGGACACTAGCACCCCTCAGCTGCCCAGAGTGGGAAGGTCATTCACCCACCCACACAGGCATTGTGGCCCACACACCTCAAGGAAGCCCAGGGAAAAGTCTGGATGAATCCTCAGCTGATAATGATATACACAATAGAAAAACAACAGTGAGGAAAGAACCCAAAACTAATTGAAATCACCTTTTCACACTGAGGCCTCAGAGTTTCTCACAAGCACCCAGCAGCAGCTCCCTGTGAGGGGAAAACTCCCACGTAAGGGAGGTGTAGGTCTCAAGACCCGCTCTTGGTCTGCGCCACACATCAGCTTCCTAAGTAGGTCGAAACCAACATTTCCAAAAATATGTTGTACATATTAGTCATCAAATGCTTAAGATACACTCCTTCCCCTCCCACCCTGTGGGCATTTGATTGGCAAGGATTCAAAACTTGGAGCGAATCCAGCACCTGACTCTGGAGCCCTGTTAGGTGTCGGGCCAGCAACTGGGCCAGCGGACCATCTCTTCCCCTAACCCTCAGAAGGGAGATGAAGATTAAGTTGTTACTACTCTGGAGTCCCTTTAACTGGGAACCACCAAGAGGTGACCAGGAAGCAAGGGTTTTCCTTACGTCTCTATAAGAGACCTCCAGGTTGGTGGCTGCAGGTACCAGAGCGTGGTCACACATTTGTACTAGAAGATAGCTTTCTTTGTAAATTTTGCATCTCAGTTTTGGTATTTAAAATGTAATGAGTTTTAAAAAATATTATTTGCCTTGTGGCAAAAATGGAATGAATATAAACTAGGCAGGCTCAGGGTCTATCCAGTAAGGAGACTTAACTACAATTCTGGTTGAAGACCACCATGTGACCAATGTGGGTCCACACACTCCCTCCCAGTGGGTCCCAGTATCCGAACAGTCCCGGGCTTCATGGAGAACTGCAGACTTAGCTTTATCCACCTGTGGAATGGGAGCTTATTTCATTTGGGCTCCTTGAATACAGAGCTCTTCAGAAATGAATCACATTTAGAATGTTGCCATTGTCCCTCTAGAAAAGAAGACGTGGTAGAGAAATATTTTTCCTCTCAGCTGAGGTCTCTGTTTATGACCTGTCCATAGGTCCACACTCATCCTAACTGTTGACCCAGAGATGCAAGCAGCCTCGTCTTTAAACAAACGCTGCCTGTTTTCTCCAGAATTCATGTCATTTGTAAACATTGTTGTAAACATTGTTATCTGGCCACTTGAGCCCCTGAGTTGAATGTAAATCCTTAAGTAAAACATTTAGGACTGATTGTGATTGTGCATGACTGGCTGGACCAGCAGCTCCTCGTCCTCTTCAGACGAGGGGGTTCTCCCATGAGAGTAAGCCTGAGCATGTGAGCTAATGTTTGGAATCTTCTGGCTACTTCCATTGACCTCCGTCCTCTTAGATGCTTGTGGACTTCCATCGCATAGGTCTCCTGCAAAGAATTCCCACGAGGGTGACAGGCTTGTTGAGTCGAGGGACAGAGAGCCTTCTTAACCAAAGGACATTGCCAGGAGACATGGCATAGTTGCTGTAGGGCCAGTCCGATGCATCACTCTTGACCCAGAGCAGTGAGAGGGTGTGTGGGAGGAAAGCCTTCCCTTCCTTGATCCTCAGTGGGAGTGGTCTGAGGCTCAAGACTACATCTTCCTTGTGTAATAGCATCATCCACATGTGTAATATTTATCAAGGATCTTCAATAGGCCTGGCCCAGAATGAAAGAAAAATCTATACACACCATGATTTCTGCCCCTGAGAAAATGACCTTTGAAGAGTGGAGAAGTTGAAATCACGTGCACATTGAATTGTTTCATAGGATAATTCCCTTTGCCCTTCAGTTTCTATCTTATGGAAGATAATAACTATGGGGGATAATAAAGCGGACCCTTAAGCTACTAGCAGGAATAAAGAGATCATTGTTCAGTGTTTTGAAAACAACCCTGAATGAAAATGTGTATAATTGGCCCAAGACATACCTGACTGAAGGCTCCGGGGGTTTGGTTTTGTTTTGTTTTAATTAATTTTGCACCCCCAAGTCCCCGGAGTTTCTTCTCCAAAGACCTACCCCAGAACCTCTCTTGACCTTTACTTCTCGCAGGCGACCCCTTTCGTTAGTGTGTTCAGTACAACACAAACACAGTTACTGTCTGTGGTGCAGGGAGGATTCTGCTGCCAGAGGAAAGGTCTAGGGGAGCATTGCTCTGTGGAAAAACAGGTAGGTTACAGGTCTTGTTGGTCATGTCAGCCAGGCTCCACATTTTCCCTGTAACTGTGTTTTGACATACATACTTCAAGTGACATTCCAATCCTGAGCCCAACTTTTTCCTGGTTCCTACCTGGCTGAGAGCTGCTCTTGACACTCTTCTGGGCACAGAAGAAATGAGGCAGTTGTCCTGCCTTGCCTTCTGGGAGAACCACTGAGTTTCTATCATGTTCCAAGCAATTTGCTAAAGAAACAACATTCTCCAGGGCACTCATGCCCTGAAATCTCCCTTACCTTTTTCCTTTCTTCCTGGACATTTGTTATCCATCCGTATGAATGTTTGACCCCTGCTGTGGCTCTTGGCCCGTTTGAAGTCCTGAAGTCCTTTGGTTTTGTTTTGTTTTGCTAATTTGCTTCTGATCAAGAAAGATTGGTCCAAAAAGTTGACTCATTAACCGAGTTGAATTCTAGTTCCTTCAACAAATATTTATGAGTATCTACTATGTTCTAGGCACTATGGTGAGGATACAGTGCAGAACAAGACCAGTAGAGCTCCTGCCTCCCAGGAGTTCCTTGTCTAGTGAAAAGAGGCAAGAAAAGAGGAGGTAATGGGTGATATCTGAGATGACATTTAAAGTTAGATAGAACTTAGGCAAAGGGTACAAGGTTTAGGGTTAGGGCTATTTACTGGCAATGTCGCTACAGAATATGACCATTGGGATTCTATCCCCAAGGGATTGTATTAGGATTGTATTTGATGGCAGATATTAGAAAATTCAAATTGAATTGGTTTAACTTTATAAAAGTTTCATTTTTCTTATATAACAGAAAGTATAGGGATAGGAAGTCCATGACTAGTATGATGTTATCATGATGCCATCAGGAATCCAGTCTCTTTCTGCTTTGCAGATTAGCTTTCATCCTCAATTTTGTCACCTCTTGATCCCAAAATGGCTACTCAAACTCTAGCATCACATCTAAGTTCCAGGCAGAAATAAGTTCCATGTAGGAAGAACCAGTGGGAAGGGCAAATCGACAACATGCAAACTGAGACTTTTGCTTTAAAAAACTTTCTGGGATGCCTTACCCACTAATTTCTGCTTATACCTCACTGGCCAGTATTATGTTATATGGCCACCCATCTGTGAGAGAGGCTAAAGTGCATTATTACCACCACGAACTAAACCTAGGTTCTGTTAAAAGGCAGAAGAGAAGATCAGATCTTGGGTAGGCAACCAGCAGTTTTTGCAGTAGTGACAGAAGTAACAACAAAATTCCTTCGTTTTTATATTGCATTCATATCCATTAATGAATTTTATGCAAGGAGGTAAAAGGGCAAGCAAACATCCTTTTTTAAAAAATTTTTTTATTGTTACGTTAATCACCATACATTACATCATTAGTTTTTGATGTAGTGTTCCATGATTCATTGTTTGTGCATAACCATCCTTTTTTTGTCATCGAGACTTGGAGAAGCACTCTGACATGTCCAAGATTATCAGAAATACAATCTAGCACACTATGAAACCCACAGCCTTTTTTTAGACACCATGCTTTTCCTGAGCCATGATCTATCCAGCAGATCCTGGACACTTGAGAAGAGCATGTCCCAGGACTCCGTGAAACTCCATATTCAGGAAAAGGCTGTAACATTTCATGTCCCTAACGGTGCAGGAGGAAAGAAAAGAAGAGAATAACAACGCCTCTTGGAGATAGGTGCTGGGCTGCCTGCTGGGCTCCTTCACTGTTATGAGTGGTTATTATTCATTATTATTAATAATAACAATTTTATAATGATAGCTAACACTCATTGAGCCTTTTGCTCTTTATAGGCATCATCTCGTTCCACCTTCCTAACAACGCTATGAGTAAGCACTGTTATTATTGTCTTTCTTTTACAGAGGAAGAGACAGAGGTTCAGAGAGGTTAAACAACATGCCCAGTGTCACACAGCTAGTATGCGGCGGAGCTAGGGTTCAACGTCATCTGTTTGATTCCAGCAGCTAAATACCAAACCTAACTTCCTTTGTGCAGCTATTTCATTTTACTTCCTCTCCCCCAGCCCTGACTCACTCTTGCATACTAGGCTTACAGGGAATGGAATGCAAATGAGAGCCTCAACAAAACTATAAATGAATACATGTCCTACTTTATCAAGATGGCTTATCTCTGCCCGAAATTGCAGCAGTTAAACCCGTATATTCTAAGGTTCTACTGTGCTTACACTCTTTCAGGCCCGCCTCAGGTAAATGCACTGCTCTGAGGCCAAATTCCTGTTTCTACAGCTCATTGCAATTGTTCTCAGCTCACGGACTTCTCCCGGGTCTGCGTCCTGGCCGGTCTAGTTTGCTGGAATTGCTTGGGTACCATTAGTGAAACTATCCATTTAAGCCCTTTCTGTTAAGATTGAGGCCTCGAGCTGCAAAGACCCAAATGGATTCTAGCCCTCCTTTTTTTTAAGATTTTATTTATTTGTCCAAGAGAGAGTGCACACAAGCAGAGCATAAGCAGGGGGAGCAGGACACAGAAGGAGAGGCAGGCTCCCCACTGAGCAGGGAGCCCGATGTGGGGCTCGATCCCAGGACCCTGGGATCATGACCTGAGCCGAAGGCAGACGCTTAACCGACTGAGCCACTAAGGTCCCAGATTCTAGTCCTCTTGAAGATGGGGTAGAAGGAGGGGAGCCCCGGGGGCTTCTGGGGGCATCACAGAGTTTAGGCATGCAAAGAAGTCCTAATGGGAACGTAGAGAGCATGGGCTAGAGTCACTAATCTGTACGCTGCAAGTGCTGATGTGGCCCAGCCCCCCGCGGGACCCCCCAGCGGGTCAGGCATGAAGAGAGCTCCACTTCAGAGAGGAGGTGGCTGAGGCTTGGGGGATTACATGAAATGCCCAGCATCCCACAGCTGGTGCCAGAGCTTAGTTCAGCCGCTCAGGGGAGGATGAGGAACAGAGAGACTTCCCTCCTTGCAGAACCAGAACCTGAACCTGGTTTGGACAGAACTCTAGGTCTATCAAGGCTCTCTGCTATCCTCAAGGGGAGCGACACAGCCTAATCTTGCAAAGGGCCAGTTGTCCAGATGAGTAGAGAAGCTGTCACTTCTCTTACAGCCGCCAGTGTAGTGAGGCCAGAGATAGGTAAAACATCCTAAAGGCATGTTCTAAATATACACTCAGGCGCGGAGCTGGTTCATGTTTAACCCTCCTCTGTCGCAATATCTGGAGACTCACTTCGAGCTCCGATCTCCAGGCTGTGTTCCAAGGATGCTAATTTCTTAGAGTGTCTTCCTCTAGCAAACTGGGGGACAGCTCTTGATGATTTGCCTATCTGCACAGTGGGGTCTGAATGTGCCATGCCCGTGCCCTCTCCCCACGCAGCTCAGCTTTCAGCCCATCTGCTCCCGGCCGGTGATGTCAATGTACCAGCTGCTTCCCAAGAACCAGTCAGCATCCTGCAGGAGGGGCAAGTCCCTCTCCCGGGCATCAGCCTGCTTGCTCTCAGCCCGAGACCTCTTGCCAACCGTGGTGGGTCCCTCTGGTCTTATATCTCCCCATCCGAGAAGCAGAGGGCACGACCCTCTTCCAGGCCTGTGACTTATCAGCGTGGCTCCATCCCAGGGCTCCACATCTGATGCCTTCTCTCTGCTGATTGTGGGGATATGGCCAGGTTTGTTTCAGGGAACTGAGCTGGGCTGGGCCCCTGCAGCTGACAGAGCGAAGGTGGCCAGGAAGAAAGCAGCCTCCTGTCGGAAAATGAAGGCACTTCTGCTGCTGGTCCTGCCTTGGCTCAGCCCTGCCAACTACATTGACAATGTGGGCAACCTGCACTTCCTGTGCTCAGAACTGTGAGTCCCGCCATAGCGCTGCCTGCCTGTGTTTGTGTGTTGGGTGTGTCGGGGGTGGAACCGGAGTCCGTTCCCTGGCTGGTATGTCTGTTTAGAGGAATCAGTCCCTCATGAGCTAGATGCACTCGACAAAGCACGCAGCCAGCCAGCAGTCTCGAGTGACATGCTTAGGTCTGTGACTTAACAAAAAAACACACACACCATCTTACGGATGCTCCGCTTTCCCAGCGAGGCATTTTCTTCCTGCTTCTGTGCCAACACTGCCTTTTTTTTTTTTTTTTTGTACTCTACTTTTTCTCAATAGATGTGTCTTCTCTTCCTTCCATAAATAGAACCAAAGAGCAATTACGAACCAAGCTTGCAGACACAGATCTGCAGCCCCTGTCAGGCATTTCTAGTTCCTTTTACTGGGAACCCAGTCTTCGTACCTAAAAACACATACAGCCTCAGCACAGCAGAGAGGTCACCCTCTGTGTAAAACAATAGGCATCCGCTGGAGCTTGGGGTTTGACCATTTTTAAACGTATGAGCGAGCAGAGAGAAGTGGGCAGGGAGCCCCCACATCCCATCACCTTGACTGCTTTGCCACATTTGCTTCGTGTATTTTATTCAGGTGGTTTGGAGTAAATTGCAGTCATGACTTTTCGCCCCTAAATACTTCACTGTGCCTCTCGAAAAAAATAAATAAATAAAGACGTGTTCCTACGTGACCTATGTCCATTTTACAAAAGGAAATGACTCACACACCCAAACTCTACAGTGGTGTTTTTCTGGCTCCTTTTGTTAGTAAGCTTGGAAAGAGTATTGCAGGTGAATGTGAACAGCTTCTGGCAAACAGAGGAAAAAGTGCTGAGGTGTGTGTGCCTCAGTCAATGCTGGGAGCATTGACACAAAAGTGTGTTCCTCCTCACTCACCTTTTGGATGGGGAAACCTCGCAAGGGCTAGCTTATGTGTAAATTCTTGTCGGTGGGCAAATGAGAAGCATTCTGATTAGAATTCATAGAGCCCAGCCTAGAACAGCTCAGTGGGTCGTACAGAGATAGAGGTAACCCTCCAGAATGTGTGGTGATAACCAGGACCTCCTTTATAATCAGCCAGACTGGCCAATGTGCATAGCACAGTAGATGCTCAATAAGTTCTTGATAAACAGAGGAGAGAACAAGGGACCTAGGTCCTTGGAGGCAGACGATTCCTTTTGAGGGCCCTGCATTTCAGGATTAGCTGGTCCCATCTTTTTCAAATGTAACCCCCCTCAGATAAGAAGGTTCAAAGGGGAAGTATCTGGCTTAAGCCTGAGTGGTGAGCATCTCTTGGGTAATAATGGCATATGGAAGCTTTTCTAGAAAAATATACAAGGGCAGAGCTCCTTGGGATCGTGGCAAGTCTCCTTCTTCTCCCTTGATGGTGTCTCTGAAATCTGGTGCCAGAGCGCTCCTCCTCCGCCCCCTCACCGCCACCTGCTGTCCTTGTTGGTGGCCGGGCTCCTCTCCTAGGGCTGCTGCAGCAGTGACCGCATGCTCGGTAAGTTAAGGCAACGGAAATCTCTTCTCTCATAGTTCTGGAGGCCAGGGCCTTGAAATCAAGGTGTGGGCAGGGCCACACTCTCCAGGAAGGCTGTCAGGGAGAATCCTCCCTTGCCTCTTCCAGTTCCTGGTGGCTCCAGGCGTGTCTTGGCTCCTGGCCACCTCACTCCGATCTCTGCTTTTGTCGCCATATGACCTCCCACTTGTGTCCTTTCCAATTCTCTGTCTTTTCCTCTTCTTGTAAGGACACTTGGCATTGGATTTAGGGCCTGCATCATCCAGGATGATCTCCTCTTGAGATATTTAGCTGAATTACGTCTTTTTCTAAGTAAGGTCACATTCACAAGTTCCTGCTGGACATCTCCTAGGGGACCACAACTGAAGCCACTGCGGGTGCTCCTGAGGAGCTCTCCACTAATTTACTTACATTTTTATGGTCTAATTAAAGGAAGGCTCTCCACACTGGCTTCTCAATTTTCTTTTCTACAAGTACGTGAATCAAGGCCACTTTTCTGTTGAGTAACTGGACACAAGCAGGCCATTCTTTTCAAAATGTGAAACAATCCAAGAAGCCTAATGCCAGGAAATTGCCAGGATGGCATTCCCAGACTAATGTGCCAGAACTTTCTGGAAGCCTCAAGTCACTGGGCATGACTGATGAGAGAATTCTGTGTGGCTATCACCTGCTGCTACTGGTGTGATAATGAACTAATCGGCAAATTAATGACACATTTCAGGTACTGTGGCAGTGCTTTGAGCAATACAGGTGGTAAAAAATTTGGCATGGTACCAACCCTCAAGGAGCTGACAATCCAATTGAGACGATGAAATTTATACACCTCAGAAATATTAACAATGAGCCAAGGCATGAGGGCATATGTCTCTAAAAAGTAGGATAGGCAATAAGTTGAGAGGAGGTGGAGTTTGCCCATTTCCATGAAATTGGTCGGGGAATGCTTCTAGGGAAGGTGGTGGTTTGAGCTGGATCTTGAAGTCATTAGAAAAAGTTTAGGCAGAATCACGGATGGGAAGAGAAAGCACTTCAGGCAGGGTAAAGGGCACTACAGAGGTTGCAAGGTGGCTGTGGTTGTCACCAAAGCCTTGAGAAATGATAATGGAGAGCAGTAAATGGGACCGCTGGGTCCCTTCACCGTTCTTGGAAGCTAGGGCCATGGGATGGTGGCTGCATGTTCCTGAGACGAAGAGACACTTTTCTCACTGCCATAGGCCACTGGGATCTCGAAGGCAGGCAGAGCTGAGTGGACTCACTAGAAAGTGCTGGGAAGCCATGCTTCCTCCCGCCCCCCCTTGTCTGAGCTTTGGCGCCTTGGCCTTGGGTGAGCTTGACCTGTGTCCACCGTGCTCCCAGCTGCAGAGACCCTCCTGGATTTTCCTTCCTCTCAAAGGCAAAGGCTCTCTCAGTCTGAGTCCTGTTCTCACAGAGCCCAGCTGGAAAATTGGAAGTAATCCTGTAAATAGTGTCAGTTACAGTACGTGGCCCTGGGGGCCACAAACTCCAATGCCTACAGGAACCGGGCAGGGGTTATTTCAGAATGTGAGTCATTCAGGTATAAGATAAAAGGAAGTGGTGAGGCCTCTGAACAACTGTAGTGTGTGTGTGTGTGTATGTGTGCTCACGTATGTAATTCAAGTGTTTTTAGACATTACATATAATTTAATATATATTATTGTTTAAATATATATGATGTATATGATACATATTATATAAGATATGTATAATGTCTAAAAGCATCAATTTAAAACAAAACAACTCTCCAGCAGATCACTTCTGCCTGCCCAGTTTGGCCTTCAGACTCAACAGTTTATGACCCTGGGCAGCTCCATCTTTAAACACGTCCATGGTCACCTAGTGCCTTGATGCAGAGGGCAGTGAATCCCACAGAAGCAGCCTAAAACCAGAACATTTGACGTGGAATCCCAGTCCATAGGTTAGAGGCAGGGCATCTAGGATTGCTCTCAGGGCTGGCAAAGAGCACCCCATGACCGTAAAGGGCCATGCTCTCTTCCCCCATGAACCCTCACCCCCACCCTTCCACAGACTCTGAATTTCCTAGACTCCAAAGCGAATGTGGAAAACAGACTCTCTGTCTCACAGAATGAACATGGATAAGGCCTTCTCATCCTTCTGGGCCCATTTGCTGCCCTACACATGAGGAGACATATAGGAGAAGTCTTGAGAACAGCATGGGTTCTGAGGACCACACAAGTGAGAACTGAGGGCTGGGTTTGTTTTTTTCAATGCAGATATTTGGGCTCTAAAATCTGCTAAAACAAAAACATTTGGCAGGGGCATCTGTTTTCATTCTGAAGCTCTCCAGGTGATCCTTATGGGACCACCATCTTCATTCTTAACAAGCTCCCCCAGTGATCCTTACGGCCCCTCCATATTCATGCTTACAAAACTCCCCAGGTGATCCTTATGGGCACTGCAATAAGAGAACTGTTAGCTCCAGCTCGCATGTCAGCGTGCCCTGACTTCCTCTGCGGAGAACCAGCACTCCACAGGTCTGCTCTGTGTCATCAGCGGCTTACCTGTCCGTCTCCTCGACCTGGTGAGTCCTGAGGGAGAGCTTGAGGCATGTTCATTTGTGCACACCCAGCTTCTACACCCTTCATGCTTCGATTAAACCGAGCGCTGTGAATTTGGCTCCTATCTTGGCCAATTGCTACATATATTGCAAGGTCTGATAAAGAAGACCCTGGTTTGGTTTCTGTGGAAGGGAGCGTTGATCCTGCTCATAATGATGCGAGCCAGCCTCGTCTCTGGTGCTGCAGAAAGCAATGGTCTTGCTCTCCTGAGGCTTTGGTAATGTCTTTCTACGTACTTTGCTTAGCAAGAATGCTAGGGAAAAACCTTAGAGTCTGGTGGCTGGTGAGATGCGGTTGATGGTACACCCCCAACTCTCAAGAGCCACTTACAGAAAACTGAAAAATTCTGTCCCCTTTCCCCCACCTTTACCGTTTCTAGCTCCTGTCCCGCTCCCAGTACTTCTCACTTCCACGTCCTGCGCTGCTGGATGCTGCATCCACACCCGTGGTGGGAGTTCGAGCGTGCCCCGAGCCCCGCTTTGCAAAGCAGGAAGCTGCCCTTTGCGTTTACAGCCTCGGGGAGGAATGCGCGCCGCGGGATGGCCAGTCCCCCAAGCCACTGCTGCTCCCGTTGGCTGTGTGACCTCTCGGGAAGCCAGGACATGGGCTCTTGTTACAGTCTGTAGCCAGAGATTTTTGCTTCATACGTGGCAGATCCGTGGACAGTTGTTTGTGCCAGTAACTGGAGGGAGAAACTCCACTCCGACCCCTGTCGAGACAGCAGTTCCAAGCAGGGAAGGCTTATTCCCCCTGGAATTCTGTGCACGGAGAAATTAAGATGAGGAACTCCGATTTCGTAACTTGAACCATTGAGGGCTATGGGCAGACGAGGCCTCCTGGAGGAGTTGCCAAGAGTAGCAGGAGCTCTGTGGCAGCCTTGTGTGTGTCCTCCCTGGGAGGTGGGGTAGGGCCCAGGCTTCAGAGACACAGAACACCCACCGAGTGTCTTAGGTCCAAGGACTCCAACCACCCACCACTTCCTAGCAGAGCTTTCTCCGACCAACCTGCAAAACACACTTTCTGACAGACTGCACCACCTTCCTGCAGCAAAAACATTCACTTTGCAGGCCAAAGAGCATCTTAAATCACACCTAGCTGGGCATTCCGGGCACTCAAGTGAAGATTGCTTGCCTTAGTTTCGTGTGGCACTCATTTGGCCCTGGTCCAGCTTCTCGGGGTCCCTTTCTCTAGGTCAAGGCCCTGCAGCAGCACTAGCCTTAGTAACTTCTCTGCTCCTTGCTGACTTCAGCCAGACATGCGCTGGGCGTTGGGCCCTGAGCCATAGCCTGGGAGAGCATCCTCTTCAAAAGCTTTGTGCCGCGTGGAGCTCTGCGTGAGGCCCATCTAGATGGATGCCGTTGGGCTCTTTCTGGCATGAGGGAGGAGGGGAGGGAGCACAGCGGGATTACCTCAGCCCCCATTTCCTCTGCACTTCACTGTGTTAACTACTCCCGACACTTTCCAAGTTTAAACCAACAGGGTGAGCTTTATGGATTTGCCAGTAAACACTTTCCAAGTTGGGTCTCCAAGAATTTGCTTCTTTCTCATCAAAACAAAAGGAAAAAAAAAAAAAGTTGCTGATCTCTGGATTTTTCTTGTCCTATGTTTTGAGAATCTCAAGTCAAGTTTGGATTAAACCCGGAAGGAAGGAGGTAGAGTTTACAGAGGAAATGGGGTGAGGTGGAGAAATCCTTTTCCAACGGAGAAGAACAGGGTCCAATCTGGGGGACCAGAGCCAGGGACCATTCGGGTTCAGTGACTCTCTTAATGTCTTCCGAAGCATTGCCGTTTAGCACATGTTTAGTAGAGCATTTTTCCTTAAATCTACAAACGTGTGTATTTGGAAGGAAATTGAAGCCGCATGTTCCTGGTTCATTTATACTTATCAAAATGTTGCTTCATAATCATTCTTTGATGTCCAGATTTCACAGGGATCCAACTTAACGGTCTTATTTATTTTCATTGAGAATCGGCAAGTTCTCTTTTGCAAACAGTAAAGCAACTCCAGTCCCAAACCATTCACTTTCTGATCTAACATGCAAACTCTGGCAGTTTCAAGATCCCACCCAAATGCTTGGCCAATTGTGTTTGTATTTCTTTGGGTTACATGATTCAGTCAGGTGCATGACCAACGAAGTGAGGATTTCTTTCATGGCAGGACTCCTTCACTGATTGTTTCATGTTTGGTTGACTTTATTTTCCTTTTAACTTCTTATAATGAAAATCCCAGTGCAAAAGTAGAGAGAAAAGTAAAATAAATCTCCCATGTACCCTATCCCCCATCTTAACGATGCATGGGTATCTCGTTTCATCCTGATCCTTGAACTGTTTTGAAGCAAATCTCAAACACCCTATTTGATTGGTAGACCTTTCAGTATTTATCTCTAAAGGGTAAAGATTCTTAACCATAACACTAATATCACACTAGAAACAATTAACTATAATTCCTTAATATCAAATATCCAGTCTGCTCAAATTTTCCCCATGTCTATCTTCTCTTAAGGTTGTTTGAATCATGAGCTAATAAGGTCTACACTCTGCAATTGGTTGCCGTATCTCTTAAATACACCCTCCCTTCCCACTCTATCAATGCAAAAAAGAGCTCTTGAGGTAAATTTTGAGGAATACAGCTTTGGCAAACTCCAAATACTAGCCTAGTCACTGGAAAAGGAGAAAAAGAAATTATATTAACTTACTACCAAGGTGAGGGAAATGTAAAGGCAAGATCCAAAATAATCTTATGAACGTAACCAGAATGAATGGGTTTTTTTTGATCTTGTCATCCAGATCTTTGAGGGGAACTTGAAGAGAATGGGAGAGTATCTTCTCCTGAGGGCGATAGTCTTCCAACTTTTTGGTCACAGACCTATATCAAGAAGGAAATTGGTCCATATGCCTATCCAATGTAGAGCTATCTGCTTACACCTATATTACTATATTCTGCCCGTTAGAAAACCTCGCACAAATACTGGTAAAGGATGAAGTCTACGTAAGGGTTCTGTTGCATCCTCCCCACATTCCTCATGGGTGCCTGCACTTTGGAGACCACCACAGAGTTACAGGCTCTCAGGACTCATCTTGCATTAGAACACCACCCCTTCAAAATAAACAGTAAATTTCCCACTGCCCGTCTGTGGGATTGGCCTTGGAAGGAATAGGGCAGGAAATGGCCCATGTTTGCAGGCCAACAAAAACTTGTGGGCCAAAGGACCAGACATCTTTTCTTAGTCATTTCCCCCCCCCCTTTTTTTTTTAGACTATCACTTCCTTGTGTGGCCCATGTGGACCCTACTCTCCCAGCTTCCTCCACTCTCAACCATACCTGTTTTCATAAACCTCCCTTACCTGCCCTCCCCACCTCCCACCAAGAGTGGGGCTGGGGAGGAACCAGGGTTGTGAAACCTTGATTTAGAGTTTGAGGAGTCCTCTTCTTAAGACCCAATCATGAATTCATACTTGCTAGGTCCTCAGACAAGTCCTTGGAATGCTCCTGCATGCCTTGAGGTATAATCATCAGTCTTACAGTCTGTGTGTTCCCCCACTTTCTACCCCCCACCCACTTCTCTATTTCTGTATGGAGCCAGCTCTCGGAATTCTGGTGCCCACTTCTTTTGTGTTTAACTCTTGCATATCCAAAGCTAAGAAGAGTGTTCCCAATGCCCCATGGGCCAAGGAGGTACCTGTGGCCCCTTCTCCGTCCTCTTCTTCATTAGCATTTCTGTCTAGAGTAAGAGAAGGAGAAGCCAGGGCCCCAAGACAATGACTAAGTCCCTTTGTCATCCCGAGAACCATAATCAAATGGCCCACCACGGTGAATGTTGGTGGTGAGAGAATTTGGTGACTAGAGACACGTGCTCTGGAGTCAGACTGACTCAGCTTTCTATTTGGTCTCTACCAGCTGGGCAACCTTGGGCAAGTTACTTAGCCTCTCTGAGCTTTTCTCCTTTTATAAATGGGGATAACAACCCCTACCTCACAGGCTGTGGTAAGTGCTGAATGAGATTATGTAAAGCATGTAATACAGTTCCTGGTACATGGCAAGCCCTTTAAGTATAGATTTTAATAATAGCAGCAGATACAAGAACATATTTCATCAATTCTAAAATACTTAAGATGTAGCCTGCTCTGAGATATTATCAATGACACTGTCCAAAGAGCGTGGGCAGTATTTTTCTTTCTTGATAATCTGTAAAATAATGGCACATCCTGCAATAGAGAGTCTTTGCTGTCATGAAATTTGACCATAAAGCTCCATCTACAATAAGCACAGATGGCCTGAAATCAAGAAACCATATAGTCCTTTATTTTTTCTCCCCTCCCTCACTGAAGAGGCAGGCAAGTGGCTGAGCTGAGAGAGGGTATCCAGTGTCTCATGGTGAAGTCGAGAGAGGACAGAGCCATTTGTCGGTGGGCAAGGACCACTCCCCCCACGTGGCTCTACTCCCATGGGTGGGTCCTTTATCACACCAGCTTCTCTCCCCGGAGTCTCCCTTAGACACTTAGCTCTCTTCCTTGTTACCTTGACACTGAAGCTCCTACTTCCTTCCTCTTTCCTGTCCATCTTCCCCCTCTCCCAGTTTGAAGAGGAAGGCCCGATCCAGCATGTTATTTGGCTGGTGGAGTCTGCGACCCAGAACCATCCTTTTTTTAGAGCGCAAGGAGGCCATGGAGATGATCTGGTCCAATTTTCCCATTTATATAGAAGAAACTGAGGCATAGTAATTTATCTGAATGACTCAGCCCTGTCAGCAACAAACTGTGACCTCAAATACTTCATGACACTTTTGGGGGAAAATAATGCGTTCATTTTAATGTAGCCTCAGGAAACCATAAAGCTGGAGCTAGTTATTAAAATTTTAAACTGCTTCAGGCAAAGCAATGGCATAGATGTGCTAAATGATGCACCTGACCACACACATCACCTATTAGGAATTGAGTGTCCTCTGAGGGGACCTGACCAGATGGGCATGCTCAGAATGCTCTCTCAGGAATTCCTTGGCCTGTTTGCAAACTGGGGGCCCTTTGACAGTAATAAGGCTTTACATTTGAACATGGCATTCCAGGGGTTTCATGTACAACAGATGGCAACCGAGCGGCAGGGCTGAACCCAATCATGAAGCAGTTACAAGCTTCAGCTTGTAGTAATTAAAAATGTAGCCTCTGAAGCCACTCCGATCTGAGTTCAAATGCTGGTGCATCGCTTACCAGCTATGTAACCTTAGATTAATTCACCTCAGCTGGGCCACAAGTTCTCCCTCCTTCAATCAGGGCTCTTAATGGTAGCACGGACTTCATGGGGTAAGAATGAAATACACGCATGAGGCACTTAGTGGACACCTGGAATATCATAAGTGTGCTGTAAACAGCTGTGGTAATGGTAGATGAATGACCTCCCTTGAACTTCACCGCAAACGCTGTGAATCCCCATCCTCCTGATGAGCGAGCTAAGACTCCTTGAGGTTAGGGAAGCTCCCCTCAATGATCCAGCCAGCCTGGATTCCAGGCGTCCTGATTCTAGGACCAGGGCTGCCCCTACCCCCTCACCCCCACTGTATCTCCCTTTGTTGCTGTGAAGATGGTGTTACTGGGGGTGGGTGTCAAGTTGCTGCAGGTCTTTAGAATTCACTAGGGCCAGATTTGGGGACCGTGATGGATTCCAAACCAGAAAAGCAAACTGCTTTATAGATGAAATTTTTCTGGGCAAAATATTTGTGTAGTTTCTCTGGCCAGTTAAAATTACCCTGAAGATGGAGCTTTCCAGCAGGTATAATTATTTTTTTTCCCCACTAAAATAGGCACAAGAGGGCTCAGCCAAAAAACCTCTTTGGCCTCATGAGCTTCTTGATGAATGAAGAGACCGTCAGAGGGATTCTCTTGTGAATGCATCTGCAATAGCCCTTTTCTCCAAAATGCTGCGTTGTTTTGTTTTTTTTATAGAAAAACATCTGGGCCAACATCAGAAGCAGAAACCCCTTCTCCCATGACACAAACATGTGAGGATCTGAGGGGTCATCAGGGAGGTGCAGGTCGCGTAGCATGGTGAGCACGAGCGTGGACTGCGGAGCCAGCCAGACCCTGGCTCTGTCACTTACTAGATGCAGGTCTGCCTTAACCCCTCTGAGCTCAGCCTTTTGGTGCTGGTAGGGGCTACGTGAACTCCTGCATATACAGCCTCTGCACCATGCCTGCACATGAGCATTAGAGACCAATGGTAGCTGGTTTTGCTTCCTCCTTTGCTACTCTGCAAGCCAACTTCCTTTCTCTGTTCCCTGCATCCTTTTTCCTCTTCAGAAAAGAGCCCCGTGTGGCACTAGGCAGTGGTGGTGGTGGTGTCTGATTACTGGAGGCTCTTTCTGGAGGAATCCCCCCTTTTGGCCACCTCTGGTTCTACTCAGGATGGCAGCCCAGCCTCATTGGAGAATTAGAATTCCTTTAACGTCACAAAAGAATCATTAAACACTTGAGATATGCTGACTCTCCGTAAAAAACCCCCAAAACACTTATGACCTG
Source organism: Callorhinus ursinus (assembly GCF_003265705.2). Lineage (NCBI taxonomy): Eukaryota > Metazoa > Chordata > Mammalia > Carnivora > Otariidae > Callorhinus > Callorhinus ursinus. The sequence continues at coordinate 41,974,702 of NW_027397066.1, read as the reverse complement.
CTTCAGAGAATTTAAAACTCCAAATGGTAGCTAGACAGGAATGGTGTCTGGGGCTCAAAAATAGAACCGGGGAGGGTCAATGGAACTAAGAAAAGAGTGTTCTAACTTAAATTGTTTCTTCGATGACAAAATAACCAGACAGCTTAGGCTATTCTGTGAGAAATGTGGTCAATTTGATTTTTCTTTTAAATCCCTTATCAGTTGCTTAGTATCATTAAGAAAGCATCAGGGTGACAAGTTCTCAACTTTTCACCTGGTTTCTTTGTATGTATATCCATCTCCTGTTACTTTCTTGACGTGGGGGCAGGGGGCGGTTGGATTGAGACACAAAGGAGTGCAGTGGCTTGGTTCTCCTTCAGATTCTTGGTCTATTTAACAAAGGCAGGGCATTTCTATTCATAAAATCAGTACATTCCAGAAACAGATTGCTTTGTTCAGTGGAAGTAAATCAATGTTCTGAAAAAAAATCCAGCAAGCTCTCTCCCACTTCTTAGAATGCTTTCCCTCTAAGTGCTTTGTTTTAGAAGTGCTTTCTCTCTTTTCTTTTTTTTCCCCAAACTTAGCCACCTACCGCTAGATGAATTAGTAAAAACAAAGCACTCATTCCTGGGAAGCATATAATTTAATATCAGGTATTTATCAAGTACCTATGAAACATCAGGCGTGTTCTAAGGCTCTGAGAATCCTGCAGTAAACGTATATTCCAAGAGGGCAGTAAACAAACATCTGGCATATCAGATGGAAATAAGTGGTATGAAGTAAGACAGCATCTCCTGACCCTGGTTTATTTATATAAGAAGGCCTCTGAGAAAGTGGCATTTGTGCAGAAACCTGAAGGGAGCAGGGGAAGGCTGTGAGGACTTCTGATATGGGAGAGCCTGACTTTGGAGTCGGGCTGGCCTGTTTGCACACCTAGATCTGACACTGTCTTGCTCCATGTCTCATTATGCGGCCTTAATCTCTCTCCTCCATTCTCTCATCTGTAGAGTATGAGTGAGGATTCCTACAGCCCAGGATTCCCAAGAGTAGTAAGACCCATGGAAAAGGAGCTGGTGCCTGGGCAGGCCGGCTGAAGGGCTAGTACCTGCTACTTCCTCGTTAGCCTTGGCTGGATTATTTCTGAAGGAGGTTGGGATAGAACTTTCACCTGGTTCAACATCACTCTGGGTCACATGCTCCCAATGTAGTTCTAAATGAGTCTCTGATACCAAAGGCCTCCTTCTCCACACAATGCCCGCCCCCCGGCCCTTAGCTTCAGTGTGAATTCATGTTTAATTTTCTCATCCCTAAATTGTGTTGCTTTCTATGTTTCTCCAGCCTGTTCAGACCTGTTTTTGGTGGATTCTGTTTGCAGGTGTGTCGGGCTGACCTGGTTTTCTTCCTTCCTCCGGTCTCAGGTCTTCTGTGGCGCTCCCCACCTGAGTGTCCTCCACAAATTTCATGACACCTTGCCCTGGGTCTTCCATGAGGGTAGTGAGTCAGGGCATTGATGTGTTGGCAGATTAAGATCCCCCCTCTGAAACACCTCTCCATGACTAGGAGAGTCCATCTTCAGCCTCCATTTTGAATCTTTGGACTGATAGAGAAAATCTTTCCCAAGACCCAGTGCACATTCGGCTCAATGCCCTCCTCCCTGTAGCATTACATTCTTAACTACCACAAGAGCAGTATTAAAGTCCTCAAGATAATCTCATAAACTTGTCTATGGTACTTTAAATGCAGATCGTTCTTTGTTTATTCATCCCTGGTATTCTGACCCTTCTAAATTTTGCTCCCCTAATACTTACTCCATAACCAACAACTGCATGTATCCTACACTAATTTCTCTCTACCCTTTCTGATTTCTTTCTATATCACTATCACATGCTGTTGGTCTTTTTCCAATCTTCTGACATCCCCCTGTGTGCAAGGTAATTTTTCAGAAATAATTATTCATCTTTACTGCACCGTTGTTCAGTAAGCATGTTAGTCAAATTCTCTTATCCCCTGAGGACATGTGTCATCTGGAGCAGCTGATTTATGTATGTTTGTGTCTGCCAAATATTCCTATCTTTTATGTCCAAACTGATCCATGTGAGTTTATAACTCTCAATTTCACTTATTTATGCTTACATTTTTAAAGGAGTTTAGCATTTTATGTCTTAACATTTTTTTTTTCGGTGTTGGCCTCTTTTAAAAACCTAGTAGATCTGTGTTCTTTTAAGCTTCTTGGCCTGTTCTTTATGACGCAGGGTGAGCTTACAGATTCTAAAGCTATTGCTAAGTGCTAAATTCTTCTGTTTCAACTTGTATATTTTTTTCTCTGAGCTGAATTGATACAATCCATTGTCTGGGCACCCTATTCTTCAGTATTCAGAACTGTTTGGTGACCCTAAGTCTCTGACATGACTGACTAGGTGTCCACTTCTTCCATTTGATCTAGAGACTGGAATTAAAGAATTATGAACTATAAATTTCAGGGAATATTCATATTCAATGGAATATGCTGATCTGCTTTTTAGAAACCATACTCAAGTCGCTCAACTTCCTGAAGTGTAGAATTTTCCACTCTGCTTATAGCTTGGTCCTAATTATTCACTCTTTTTTCCCCCAGGGAAATAATTTTATTCAACCCAAACTATCTTTGTAAGATAACCTTGCCAAATCAACATGATTTTAGAGAGCTTTTTTCTGAATTTATTCAGTTGCTATCTGTATCCTAACTTGGGTCGATCACTCCATCCACCCACTAGAGAACCCTGAAGTCACAGCACACATTCCTGCCGTTTATTTTTAGACTATACTCCAACGCCCTTACTTTACTAAAGACAAATGTTTGACCCCAATAAGCAAGGACATGTAAATCTGCAACCACTCTCTGCCCATGACTACTCCAACAGAAAGCTCTGTTTATAATGCAATAACCCTTACTCTTAACAAGCTTTACAAGCAATAACCCTTATTCTTAACAAACTTTACAAGCTGGTGCCACTTGACTTTGAAGTTGGTATTGAAGTACATTCGCGTGAAGCCCCATTGTCATTTGGAGCTGTTAGCAAGAACAGTGTAGTTGCTGAGCCAATTTTATTTTATTCAAATGGCATTAGATTTGGTATTGATTAGTAACCCAAGCAAAAATAACTGGAGCATCTGAAAACTAAATTTCCAGTCTTAACCATGTGGCCAAGTGAAGCTTTGTCATGGATGCCCCATGCAAGGATGCAGAAATTAAATTCTATTTGCAGCCATTGCAAAGAGAGAACAGTTTACAAGATGTTGTTGCTGTTTTCTGAAAGCCTACTTTTTAACCTTAAAAACTACAGTAAGCAGTTTTTTTTTGTTGTTTTTTTTTTGTTTTTTTGATAGCATCTGTTTAGGTAACAGCAGTCCGGTATTTGGTGACTTATGTATACATTTACTCTAAAGAGCTCAGAGCAGAAGTTAAACCAGCTGGAAAGGAATCATTTTCTGCAAGTGAAAGAATGTTTGTGTGAATCCTGTACTATAAGAAGAGAAATTCCAAAGCTCTCAAATCTTAAGAGCCATTGGAAAAGGAGGGACTAGGAAACCTCCAAGGAATTTGTCAGCCCAGACTACTCAGTAGGTAAATACCTATATACTCTAGCACTGTCCGCAGAGGAGAAAATAACTTCCCTACTTGTTGAGATTCTGCAGGATTAGAGGACCAGAAGGGGAGGAAATATGGCTGGGGACCTTCTGGGAAGAGAACAAGGGGGCACTTCTCTAGTCCAGACCCTGGCCCCGGGCATCTAGCAGCTCCCCTTGGCGGAGGGCTCTTGTGGTCCTGTTAGTGCCGGAGGGAGCCCTTGGTTTCTGTAAAGCACCAAGAGCTCCTTTGATGGAGCAGGATGGTTAGGTGGCTGATCTGATGTTAGGCAGGAAATCTACCTTATTTAAAGTGTGGTTTAAACAAAAAAAAACCTTCAAGACTGATTCAGTCCTTGGAACTGACCCCACTTCCAGTGGGACCGAGCTGATTTAGTCCCCTTTCTGGATCCCCTTCAACCACTCAGATGTCCCGGACTTGGACTTGGCCAGGTACAACTGTCTGTGCACGAATGTTAATGGGCTGTTTGGCTTTGCGCTCTCTGATTACTTCCAGAAGTTGCAGAACATCTTGTCCCTGTTGAGGGTCTTCAGTTACCTCCCCCCCCGCCCCCCGCCTCCCTACCCAAAAGGGCCCCTGTGTCCGTGCACTCATGTTCAGCCTCTCCTGGCCATGAAAGTAATGAGACTGGACCCTAATGGCAGCTGCATTTTAAATCTGTGTGTAGTGTCCCCAGTGAGCTGCGCACCTGCAAGTTTGAATCACAGCCTATGAATCCCAGATGCATCACGTAAGAAGCGGGTGATGTGGGGGAGAGCTTTTAACTAAACACATGCTGGGATACGAGGCTTAAGCCATCTGGCAGAGAAGCAGATCAATGGACTTTTCTAAAATGGAAGACTTACTCAGATCGATTGGACCGGAGTTGCAATTTAGTGGTTTTCCAGAGATGAATCCTAGTCCATTCAGAAAAGAAGCCTAGGGGTTCTGATCTCTTACCCCCACATCCAAGTATGCATGTGCTTCCTCCCTGCACTCCCCTGGAGTTGGTAGGAGCCCCCAGAGCAGCAGAACTAGAAGGAAAGGCTGTTCTAGGTAGCAGAGGACAGGGCAAGGCGGAAGGGTTTTCCTGTCACTGCTGATCTTGGTCCCTGAGGCTTGAAGATGAGGTCCCACTCATCCCAGTGGTTTTGTGGGCAATCTAGCGGAAAGGGGTGCAGATAAAACAGGCACAATGGTGTCCCACCCAGGGGCGATCCGGACACCCACCCTTCAGGCTTGTGTGTGAAGCGTGTTCTCTTACTACGTGTTCTGAGTGTCAGGCTTGGAAGTGGGTTCTTGGGATTTTTGCTGTGGTGGAGGAGGCAGCCATGGTGGGTTTCTTAGGGGACATTTATAGTTAGCCAATGGCTGATTGAAACCAATGGCTGTGCAAATTTCTTTACATACTTTGCATCCTTAATATTTCACATTCCAAGTGATCATAATTAGAGAAGCAGTTACTAACAGTAGCCAAGCCCTACCCAGCCTTAGGATACTCTTGTCTCAGCGGGTCACTGACTTCCCCACAGCATCATCCAGAAAGAAGGGACTGGATGGGCCAGATTGTCCATTTAAAGAGGAAGAAAGGGTGATGTTCATTGAAAGCTTTCTCTCTCCCCACCCCACCCCCTTTTTTCAAAGACCTCTTCCTTGACCTCGTGAGAGGGTATGGTCCTAGACTCCTGTCGGATGGGGAGTAGTGCAAAGGAAGGTGCCCAGGGCTGTCCACCGGTGGGGGGCTCAGGCAGTACTGAGAGGCTCCTGAGTCTGAGGGCAGAGCCAGTGTTTGGCACAAAGTGTTGGGTTAGAGTAAATAGAGGGAGTGGGTGGGAGAACACTAAAGGAACCCAAAAAGTGGCCACATCCCCATCTTTTGTAATTACCCACTGTGTGTGTGTGTGTGTGTGCGCGCGCGTACATGCGCACGTGCAGCTGCTGTCTACCTGTTGATAGGAAACACTGCAGCTTGCCTCCCTTCTCCACCCAGGAACAATGCTGGACAGAAGGAGGACTAGAACTCCACCCTCAGACAAAAGATTCAGTCGATTAAGAAATGGTGGACCTCAGGCTATTGTACACATAGGACTTCAAAGGCAGTGGTTACCATTTCAAAGCTTTTACAGGCATACTCATAATTCCTGCATCATTTGCTGGGTATTGGACTCCACTCAAAAGCACCAGGTATTCATGCAAGTTGGCTGCCTTTAAAAAAATATATACACCTTTTTCTCCTATTTTAAGGCAAACCATCTTTGGCAGGAAAGTCTGTATACCTTCCCCACCACCACCTTAAAATGCAAAGAAAGTAAGCCTGGGGGTGAGTTTCTTCACCTAATGGCATGCCAGAATAATGACTGGCTTGGGCTATGAATAAAGCAAACAAAAAGGTAGAGTTTCCTAGGAAATTCTCACTGCTAAAACCATGTTAGAGAGAGATTTTTCTACAACCAGTGAAAGGAAGGATCCCTGGGTTGGAGCTGAAATTCTGTGTTGATGCTATTATTTACATCCTAGTGTAAAAAATGCAATCTACCACACCTTCTGTGGTGGTGGTTTTTAACCAAGTCATATGCATCATTAGGTGTAGAAGCAAGAAGGGGAAGAGAACCAGCTACTTATTAAAAAAAGAAAAGAGAAACCCAAAGGAGTGATTTCTCATGAGCACCTCATGCTAAGTGTAATCAAAGGCTCTTGAGGGGCATTTAGAGCATTCATTCAAGGAAACTGTCACATCAGTGTCTGTGGAACTCTTTATAAAGAAGTGATGTGGGAATAGAGGCACTACACTGGGAATGGAGTGGCTCTGAGAACTAACCCAGAGTTTGTAGATCAGTACTGCTGAACAAGTTTTTATAAGGCGCATTTGTAGAATATGCCATGTTCTTGGACAAAGGAGTAGGGAAACCTGAGGTCAAGAGCTGCTTGTGGTCTGGCACCATTCCACTCAGTAACGTTTCTAGACACTTTCCTATGACCGTTTTTGAGCTTGTCCTCCACAGGAAGAGTTCCTCAGGGGACGCCTTTGGTGGCTGTTGCCCCTTGTGTTAGGACAGTCTTCTAAAGGAGGCAACCTGACCATCTCCTCCCCTGGGGGATGGATAGCTTCAGTTACCGGAGGAAATCCTATTAGGCATTTCCCGTGAGCTTCCCATGAGTGTTTGACTTGACCTTGAACATAGGAGGTACATTCGCAGCTGAAGGGCATTGCATTTATGTAGTTATCCCTAACCAGTTCCTCATGGTTAAATAAGGAAAATCATGCTACTTATTATGTAGAATACCAAAGAAAACAATGATAAGATTGGTTCAGGGTGTTGTAAGAATGTGTTTATAAATAGGTGGAAAGACCTATGGGTCAGGATCAAGTGATTAACCCACAAGGCTTACACTGCGGCAGTACCTCTCCGAAGTAGTGACCTTGATGAAGTCCAATATTTTGGTATTTGAGCTTCCCTACCTGTAAAATGGGGGTGATGGTGCCTTAGTTAACAGTTATCAGATGCTATACTGAATGTAGGAGATAAAATAGTCCCAGCCCCGTGTGCTCATGAACTAAGCCAACAGATGAAGGAGAAATAATGGAGGAGATGAAAGCAGGAGAGAGAGCATAGAGAGGGGATATTGACTAGGGAGTCCCTGGCATCCTCACGGCAGCGGGTATGGGGAGCTGACTTAGGATCTCGGACTGGTCATTGAGTCAACTCCAACTTCCTTGGCTCTTGTCTTCCCACTCAGGAGTTTTTGGTGGTTTTGTTTGTTATAACTGATGGTAATGTTTACCTCTGAGAGCATTAATACGGTGTTTTAAGGTTTGTGAATAGAATAACAACACTAATCAAGAAAAGTTAATGTTCAGTCTCATTTACAATGCAATGGGCCAGTTTGTTTCATTGGAGGGATTTCTCATCCAGTGCTGCAGGTAATCAGAATCAAAGTTTGCTGCTCTGGGTGGATGTTGGGGGCGTGGGGAGGCGGTCGTGGGGAATTTTTCACTTGTGGCTACATCAGGATGCAGGGTTTATGTCATGGAAATACTATTTCAGGAGAAAGACAATGATTGCTGTAGAATTTGGAAAAAGGACAAAAAGAATCCTGCCTTAACAAAACAACAAAGCCTGGTCTGCTGTTTACCGAGTCTAAATAACCTAATGAAACGGGCTTATTTTGTAATGGAAACTGCAACATTGGTGGGTCTCCTATAACTTGAATTATATCCTTTGTGTTCCTTAAAGCCTAAACCTTTAAATTATGCAGAAAGAAAATTCCATTTCTATTCTGATTCAGCCATAAGGATTCATAATTATTCCAAGATTGGCAAACACCTTTTCCATCAATTCCATGATTTAACAGAAAAACACTGTCATTTACAACAGCTTAACGCTACCGGTTTCTTCCACACTCAAGCATGGCCATTTTTTTTCTACAGTAACTTTTTAAAAAGGCCATGGCTCAGTCATTCGCTTAGCAATCCCTCTGGCGTTGCAGCCATCATCCTGGACAAAGACACGGAGGCCCCCAGAGATAGCAGCCTGTCCGGAAGGCTATGGCTGCTGCATGGAGAGACAAAAAGAGCACATATAATTTGACTCTTGATACGTTACTCTCTTGAGCTCAAGAAGACAGTTGAGCTGTTCTTCCTGAACATTTTCACATCTTTCCCTAAAGACAGGTTCTCTTAGCCTTCTGTTGCACACCAACTGACCAAAATTCAAGGCCTGTTCTCCCCTTTTACCAACTTCTGACACTCAAGGTTGAAGATAGGACCTCACCCAGAAGCACAGTACACTCAGGAAAGGACTTGCAAACACTCTTGAAGAATCAACAAAGGCATGAAGGAAACCATGGGGCAACTGGCTTAATAACAGAGTCTTTGGGCAAGAATGTCCGTGCTGTTCCTCTATAACCATGGAAAGCAATCAGTGAACTCCCCTGATGGGACCTTTAGACCTGAGAGGGAGAGAACATCCATGTAGCAGGCTCCTGGAGGGGAAATGTTTGGAGCAGAGGAAGCCTGGCAGCAACTTCCAGGGCAGCCTGGAGCAGGAAGGCTGGACCTAAACTTGCCTGTGGGGGAGGCCTCTTCAGTAGAGACCCCATCGGCCCAGCCCGCAGTGTGGCACAAGCTTGGGCACTCCCAAGGCTGACTCTGATGCCTTTGTTTCAGAATGAATGATGTGGGGGCCTTCAAGAATTCTGTTTGTTCTGTCCCCTGTGGTTGGAACTTCCTCCACAAATGGTCTTATTGGGGATGTTATTCCCCAACTGGCACGAGGAGAATTTCCTATGGGGACTGTCAATTAGCTGCGCTCTGGAAGAGCGGGCCCTTCTGCGGGGATCTTTATGGGAAGCAAAGGTTTTGTTTAAAAAGAAGGTTGGTTGCCGTCTGGCCACTCCAGGGCCTCTAGCCTGTGAGTTTCCTGGGGCTTTCAGCTATTGGAGCCCATGGCCTTGTGTCAGCAGATGCTTTCTTGAAGGGGACACTTCATGTTCGTGGGATTCGTATCCTTCATCCATCCCTTTTGTAAGCCATTCATTGCACAGTTATGTTTAGCAATAACCTTGCCTTTGTTTCTCACTGGCAACCCTCCCTTGCTGGTGGGGGTGTCCGCTCGTGGCTTCTTTCCTCAGACACAGCAGGGCTCTTTAACTCCTTTTCAGCAAAAACAACTGAGGCAGAAAGTGGTGCCCAGGCCCCAAAGAGGCTGCACTCTGTCCCCTAAACCTTCCTGAAGGGTGAGAAATAAATACATCACCAAGATGTTGTTGGGATAGAACAAAGAGCAGTAACACCCGTGTCTGGAAGGACTTGTCCTAAGATCTCTCTTAGAACTCCAAGCGTTCATTATGGTCCAACATTAAGAAAAATGAAGTGCAGAAATTGTGGCTTACCAGCAGTTTGCTTCAAACGTATTACAAATGTGGGGCATTTCAGCCTCACCGTTTAACCCTTGCTCACAGTTTACATGACAATTAGGAGTTCATTCACCTCCCTTTACATTCTCCCCCGGCTTATATGTTTACATGGCAGGGAAACATCAGAGCAGGCAAAACTAAACAACTAGCTTCGAGCTAACATAATTTATACTAAAAAAAATTGAAAACTAAATATTATCCCAACCCCTGTCTGTTTCTGTGTGCCTCATCCAGGGAGCTGCGGGTGTAGAATGTGAGACAGAGCCCGTGTCTGAGCCAGCCCAGGCCACAGAATTTTAGGATGATTAGGGGCATTAAAGATTAGCCCGTTGAAGCCTTTCATTGCATAGAGGAGAAGAAGCCCTGCGAAATTAAGTGGTTTGCTTGGGAGAACACAGCGAGCTGGGGCAGAAAAAGGACAGGTGGCATATCTTAATTTCTGACCCAGTTCCCTGCAGACGACAGAATTCTGTTGCCCATAAAGTGTTCCCTACCTCATGGCCTCAGCACTTCCTTGCTGGACAGAGTAGAGAAATTCTTGACTTGTGCCAGTTGAGTTTAACGTACTGGAAGACAGAGTAATAAGAAGGCTGAAAGCTCTGGGGGAGGGGGTGGGTAGCGGGTTGGCCATAACCTAGTACCACAGACTAGGGGGACTAAATAACAGAAATGTATTTCCTCACAGTTCTGGGGGCTAGAAGTCCATGGTCAAGGTGCAGGCAAGCTTGGTTTCTTCTGAAGGTTATGAGGGAAGGACTTATTCAAGGTTTCTCTTGTTGGCTTGTAGATGGCCATCTTCTCTCTGTGGCTTCACATGGTCTTCCCTCTGTCCCCTTCTGTGTCCTAAATTTCCCTTCTTATAAGGACACCAGTCAAATTGGATTAGAGACACCTAACTTTATCTCTTTAAAGGCCCTTTCTCCACATAGTCATATTCTAAGGTACTGGGGGTTAAGACTTTCATATGAATTTTGGGGTGGGGGGGACACAATTTAGTCCCCCATAGAGTGTATGTGCATAACTTAGTCCCCCATAGGGCGTATGTGCATGCACATTTTTGTGCAAAATAGAAAATGAGAACAATAGAAGGAAAGAGAGAAAATAGGAACGCGAACAAGAGTCCCTTACGCCTGCTGAGGAGGCATAATCCTCTCATGGAGATTGGAGAAAGAGAAGATGACATGAGAATGGAGGAGAAGCTGGAGCTTCTCGCTGGCCAGACCCCTGGACTCTCAGAACTTCCTGGCATCGTCTGACAGGGCCTGCTGACTTGAGCTTGGTGCTATCAGTCTTCTGAGAGAGAGCAGGCTGGGGGTTAGGGTGTCTTTGTGCGAGCCAGTTGGTTTGGTTTGAAACTGGACTGCCCAGGAGTCCACTTCAGAAACAGAGGGGTCTCAAAGGGCTAGCTCTGCACTGTCCATCCATCATGGTAGCCACTAGCCTCGTGTGGCTGCCGAGCACTTGAAACGTGCCACTTCTAGATTGCTATGCACTACAAACATAAGATGCGCAGGAGATTTCAAGGACTTAGGATAAAAAAAAAGAGTTTATGCTTAGGTGTGGAAAGAGTAATGTTTTTATATACTGGGTCAAATAAAGCATATTAAAATATACCTGCTTTTAAAATTTTGCTTTATATAGTAGGTACAGCTTTCTAGTAACCATGTGTGGCTCTTACAAAGTTTCTATTGGACAGCTGTATGCTCTAAACTATGCACGGGAAAACTGGGATGGAGTTAGGCTTGCGCTATTTCGAAAGGTTAGAAACTATATGAATATGTGTGTATATATGCAGTTTTCTATCTTGCATTTATATAACATAATCCTGTTTCTCTTTGTTCTTTACAAATATGATCTTCAACATACAGGGTAGCATTTTTTGAACTTACACAGCAGTAGAGAGATTAGTAGAATAACTCTCTTAGGTGCATCTCCCAATTTTAACAATTATATTTTATAGTTTTACCACATCTCCAACTTTTTTTTTTTTGCTGGAATATTTTAAAATAAATTCCAGACATTATGTAATTTTACTCAAATACCTCCAAAAGGTTTCTCACGGCTTATGCAGTATTCTGACTTTTGGCGTGTCCTAATTGATGAAAAGATTCTCTAGACATAGGGACATTTTTCTTCAACATAAATTTTCAAATTTTCTCTATCCTAGGTAATCTGTGATGAACGTTCTTTAACATAAATCTTTTTCAGGCTGAATTCTTAGATTTGGAATTTCTTATTCAAAGTAGATTTCTTAAAAATATTGGACACATAAGCCAAATTGCTTCCTGTCTTTTATCTCCATGTTCCACTGTAAACACATCTATCAGCCCTGGATGTAATCCGTGCTACTTGCATACATCAAATACTGTCTCACTGTTGTTTCTTTTTTTTCAAAGATTTTATTTATTTAACAGAGAGTGCGTGCAAGCCCACAAGCAGGGGGAGGGACAGAGGGAGAAGCAGGCTCCCCGCCGAGCAGGGAGCCCGATGCGGGACTCGATCCCAGGACCCTGGGATCATGACCTGAGCCGAAGGCAGATGCTTAACTGACTGACCCACCCAAGTGCCCCTCGGTGTTTCTTTAATTGGAACGTTTTACTTCTTTCATTACAGCTGAGCCTGAACAATTTTTTCTTACATTTCATTTGCCATGTACATTTCAATATTCCTTAGCCATTTTTGGTGGAATTTTCAGTGATTTTACTATACTTTCTATATATTAAAGATATCCTTTGATTATATATGTTGCAATTATTCTATTAGTCTTTGTATTTATCCTTTGAGTCCTGTTTACAAATACATAGAAAGACAATGGTAAAAAAAAATTTGGAAAATAGAGAACACAAATATTATTTATAGCCTGCTCTAATGCAACCATTGTTACTGTTTTGCATGTGAAGACAGGCGTTTTGGCATGATTCTAATCAGCTTTGAATATTTGTTGACAGGAGTGTTTAATTTTTACTTGTTTAAACATATTCGTCTTTACCTCTTCCACTTCTTTGCGGTGGAAAAAGTTCTCCATATAGAGGTCTGAAAAGCATCTGCTTCGTCTTCTGGGCTTTGCGGCATTTCTCACAGCCCTGTGTTCACTTCTTTCCCTTTACCCAGCCTCAAATGAGGGCCTGGACAGCGTGTGTCCATTTCTCTTGGTTCTGGTCGCCGTGCACTTGGGAGCTAGGCCAATGTTCTCTGCGAGGCACAGATCCTGAGGAAGTTCGGCCCAGGGCCATCCCCACCAGGTGGCAAGGTTTGTCCGCAAGGATGCTCTGCCGTGTTCTGGTGGGAGCTCGTGCAACTGCCCCCCATGCTCCTCCCCACCCCCCGTCCTCTCACACCCTGGCAGCCCATGACAGACACGGGCCCGTCAAATGCCAGCTTGCTCTGTTCCCCAGGTCTGCCCTGCCAGCCTCTCTGCCCAGAGCTCCGTGCCTTACTGACTGGACTGTCACTCCCAGGTAACAATGTGCCCATCATCCCTTCTCCCTTGACCTTTGTTCTCTTGTTTCCTGGAAATCGTGGTCTCCACACGGATGTAGAAATACTTGAATATGATAACAGCAATTTGTTTGCCTCAAAATTTAGCACCCGCGGTACTCTACTTTCCGCTTGGAATAACCTCTCTAGGTCTCTGTAGCAGAGTGCCGCACCCTTCCCTCGTCCAAGGGAGGTTGTGCAGGCAGGCAGCTGGTCCATTTAGTCTGGGTTTGGTTTACATTGGCCAATTACCTCTTCTCCTGCTCGCTGCGGAGGCTGTACTAGCTTTTTAAATGTTTGGGACAATCCTCCCTGGGTGAGTTCACGCCACTGATCGGCGGGCCCTGCCACTCTCAAAGGGAAACCGTGCTGGAGAGACACAACGGGTTAGGCGACCACTTTTGTGTTCTAAGGAATTCTAGGAGACGGAATGGAAAGACAATTGAACATGGGTACGAAGTTTAGATAAACTTAGAAAATGTAAGACTGTCTTCCCAGGACCTGGCACATAGTGGGCTCAAAACAAATATTTCTTGGGGAAATAAGTGAATGAAGGGAAAAGTAAATTATATTCGAGCACAAGCCTCACTTGATTACTGGTGGAATCTGCCTCATGTAATTGGATTAGAATCCCCCCCCCCCTTTGTCTCTTTATTATCCGGGAAGATACAGTGAGAGGGGGAGCTTTCGCAAGGTTTCTGTCTTCAGAGTCCGGTAGCTGACAGCCCTGGGGTGCCCCCTTCCCTTGCTGGCGCTCCCCGTTGCACTGTATACCCTCCCCTATGGATCTGTGGGCATGCGCTGTACCACTGATCCAGGAAGGAATCAGAACTCAGGCTTACTGAGTGAAGGGAACAATGCTGATGAACATAAAAACACAGGATATGTAGAGAGGAGTCCAAGCACTTCCTATGCATAATGAAGTGGCGAAAGGGAGCATGCTTACAAGATGGAGCCAAGAAATGCTCTGGAGCTAAGAACCTTTATAATAATTGAGCCAGCACCGGACTTGTGGAAACTGATTCTGGGCGTGGGGAATTCATGCAGACCCACTCCCAAAAAGATTTTGAAGCCGTCAGACAATGACTACCACACCAAATTAGGAATCCACATTTAAGTGGATAAATTCCTAAAAAAGAAAGTTACAATGGATAATTAAATAAGCTATTTTTCTAAGTCAGATTATTTGTACCACAAACCTGGGAATTAGCTAGTGTGTTGAATATACAGAATTAAAACTATATCCATTCACCAAAATTTGACCTCAATTTATAAAGATGAAATGAAGTTGACCTTGGTGCTGAGACTATAGAACTGGATTTTTTTAATTCCCAGTGATATATTTCAGTTGCAGCTAACGTCTATAAACACAACCTTGGATTTTTGTGGGGGGAGGGGTAGTAAGAAGAGTCTGAAACCTCCTTTGATCAGCATGTATTTGGCCTCTCATTCATTCATTCATTCCCTGCCCCTCCTTTAGCTTTCTTTCTTTTTCTTTTTTTTTCAGTTGACATACAATATTAGTTTCAGGTGTACAACAGTTTCAACATACATATACATTATGATCACCATGAAAAATTTAGCTTCTACCTGACACCATACAAAGGTGTTACAATATTAATTATATTCCCTATGCTGCACATTACATCTGCATGAATTATTTCATAATTGGAACTTTGTACCTTTTAATCCCCTTCCCCTATTTTGCCCATCCCCCCAACCCCCTCCCCACTGGCAACCACCAGATTGTTCTCTGAATCTATAGATCTGTTTTTGTTTTGTTCATTTTTTTATAAATAAAATCATAGGTTATTTGTCTTTTCACTTGCTTCACTTAGCATAACATTCTCTAGGTCCATCCATGTTGCCACAATGGCAAGATTTCCTCATTTTTATGGCTGAGTAATATTTCTTTGTGTATATATACATATATATATACCACATCTTCTTTATCCATTCATCTGTTGATGGACACTTAGGATGCTTTCATATCTTGGCTGTTGTAAATAATTTTGAATGAACATAAGGCTGCATATATTTTTTTGAACTCGTGTTTTTGTCTTGTTCAGATAAATACCAGAGATGGAATTGCTGGGTCACATGGTAGTTCTAGTTTTAATTTTTTGAGGAAGCTCCATACTGTTTCATAGTGGCTGCACCATTTTGCATTCCTACCAACTGTGCATGAGCGTTCCCTTTTCTCTGTATCCTAAGTAACACTTGTTTGTTGTGTTTTTGATAATAGCCATTCTGACAGGTGTGAGGTGATATTTCATTGTGGTTTTGATTTGTATTTTCCTGATGATGAGTGAATTTGACCATCTTTTCATGTGTCAGTTGGCCATCTGTATGTCTTGGACAAATGTGTATTCAGGTCCTCTGCCTTTTTTTTTTTGGTTTTTTAAAGATTTTATTATTCATTTGAGGGCAAGAGCACATGCGAGAGCATGAGTCGAGGAGGGAGAAGCAGACTCCCCACTGAGCAAGGGGCCCAGCACAGGGCTCCATCCCAGGACCCTGGGATCATGAACGGAGCTGAAGGCAGATGTTTAACTGACTGAGCCATCCAGGTGCCCCCCATTTTTTTTAAATTGGATTCTTTTATGTTAAATTGTTTGGTATTCTTTATATATTTTGGGCATTAATCCCTTATTAATTACATTATTTGCAAATATTTTCTCCCACTCAGTAGGCTGCCTTTATGTGTTGTTGACGGCTTCCTTCGCTATGCAAAAGTTTAGTCTGATCTGGTCTCACTTATTTTGCTTTTGTTGCCCTTGCCTGAGGAGACAGACCCCCAAAAATATGACATCAAACAGCTCACTGCCTATGTTTTCTTCTAAGAAAGAGTTTTGCCGAATATTTAAACAAGAGTTAGTTTTACATTTAAGTTAATTCATTTTGAGTGTATTTTTCTATATGGTGCAAGAAAGTGGTCCAGATGCATTCTTTTGCACATAGCTGTTAGCTTTGCCAGCACCATTTATTGAAGAGACTGTCTTTTTCCCCATTGTACACTCTTGCCTCCTTTGTCAAAGATTAATCGAATATAATAGCTCAGGTTTATTTCTGGGCTATTTTGTTACATGGATCTATGTGTCTACCTTTGTGCTAGTACCATACTGTTTTGATTACTATCGTCTGTAATATAGTTGGAAATCAGGGATCCTGAAACCTCCAGCTTTGTTCTTTCTCGAGATTGCTTTTGCTGTTTGAGATCTCTTGTGGTTTTATCTAAGTTTTAGGATTTGTTCTAGTTCTGTGAAAAATGCCATTGGTATTTTAAGGGGATTGTATTGAATCTGTAGATTGCTTTGGGTAGTATGAACATTTCAATGATAATTCTTCCAATACGTGAGCACAGACTATCTTCCCATTTACTTGTGTTGCCTTCAATTTCTTTCATCAAGGTCCTGTAGTTTTCAGAGTACAGGTCTTTCATCTCCTTGGTTAAATTTATCCCCAGGTATTTTATTCTTTTTAATGCAATTATAAGGGATTATTTCCTTAATTTATCAGATAGTTCATTATTAGTGTATAAAAATGCAATAGATTTATGTATATCAATTTTGAATCCTGCAACTTTACTGAATTTGTTGGTTCTAATAGTTTTGGGGTGGAGTTTTTGGTGTGTTTTATATATAGTATCCTATCTCTGTATATAGCGACAGTTTTACTTTTCTAATTCAGATGCCTTTTGTTGTCTGATTGCTTTGGCAAGGATTTCCAATACTATGTTGAATAAAATTTGGTGAGAATAGGGATCCTGTCTTATTCCTGATCTTAGAGGAAAAACATTCAGCTTTTCACCATAGAGTATGATGTTAGCCATGGGTTGGTCCTATATGGCCTTTAGTATATTGAGGTATGTTATTTCTATATCCACCTTCTTGAGAGTTTTTATTATAAATGGATATTGGATATTGAACTTTATCAGATGCTTTTTCTATATCTACCGAGATTATATAATTTTTATCCCTTTTTGTTGTTTTTAATGTGTATCATATTGATTTTTTTTGGGTTTATCTTATTTGGAAGACTCTGTGCTTCCCAGACAAGGATGTCTGTTTCTTTCACCAGGTTAGGGAAATTTTCAACCATTGTTTCTTCAAATAGGTTTTTCTGCCCCTTTCTCTCACTCATCTGAGATCCAGTTGTCTCAGAAATGTTAGTATGTTTGATGTTGTCCCAGAGGTCCTTTAGACTATTTTTAAAAATTTTTTCTTTTTCTGTTTTGATTATGTGAAATATATTGATTACTACTGTCTTCCAGACCACCAATCCCTTCTTCATCATCTAATCTGTTGATTCTAGTGTATTTTTCATTTCAGTGATTGCATTCTTCAGCTCTGATTGGTTTTTTTTTTTTATATTTTCTATCTTGCCGTTGAAGTCCTGACTGTATTCATCTACTACTCTCCTGAGCTCAGAACATTTTTATGACCATTACTTTGAACTCTTTATCTAGTAGATTGCTTATCTCTGTTTGTTCTTTTCTGGGGTGTTGTCTTGTTCTTTCATTTGGAACATATGCTTCTGTCTCCTCACTTTACTGAGCTGTCTGTGTTTCCATGTATTAGGTAGATCAGTTACATCTCCCAGTCTTGAAGGAGGTGGCTTTCTGTAGAAAGTGTCCTGTGGGGCCCAGTAGTGCAAACCCTCCTAGCCACCCAAGCCGGGGCTCCCAGGGTATCCCCTATGCAGGCTGCACACACTCTTGTCTTGTGGTCGGGCCACAATTGTTATGGGTGCATTAGTGAGCTGGGCTGGCCCCCAGCCCATCTGGCTGAGAGGCCCAGCCGTGATTGCTGCAGGCATGCTGGGGAGCAGGACAGCCCTCTAATATAGCTGGCTCTGAGGTCTGCCTGTGACTGTTGTAAGTGTTCTAGTGGGGGGGGGGCTGTCCCCCCTGGAAAGGGCTGCTTGGAGGGGATTCCAGTGATGGCTGAGGCTACATGCCAGACATGGTGGGGTGAGGATCCTCAGGAGGGGCTCTGGCTAGGGCAGGGGGGTTGGGCAGGGCGAGTTCTCAGAACACTAGGGTAGGGCAGGTGGTACTAACACAGTAGAGGGCATCAGAAATGGCCCTGCCAGTGCCAGGACAGCTAGGTAGAAGGAAAGTAAATTTAAAAAGTGGTGCCCACCAGCGCTTCACTCCCCAGAGAATGTTTCCATTATGCCCTAAAATTAATAGATTTCCTTCACATGTACCCCAGGTACTTTTCAATCAGCTGCCTCTGTGCTGGGACTGGAGCATATGAGATTGTGCATGTGCCCTTTAAAACCACAGTCTCCTTTTCCTACTGCCTTCTGGCTCTCTCAGACCTAAGTGCCACTGGTTTCCAAAGCCAGGCATTATGGGGGCTCATCTTCCCAGGGTGGGGAGCCCAACGTGTGGCCCAGACTCTTCATTCCTCAGGGAAAGCCCCCGACCCCATGCGTGGGTCGCCAGGTCTGGGGTGTGGTCCTGACCAAACTGTATCTCTCCCCCTCCTACCAATCTCAGGGTGGTGTTTTCTTTACAGCCTTAGTTGTGTAAGATCTTTTCTGTTAGTCCTCAGGCCCTTCTCAGAGATAGTTGTTCTAAATGTAGTTGTAGTTCTAGTTTGTCTGTCAGAGGAGGTGAGCTCAGGATCTTCGTCCTCTGCCATCTGGATCCTGCCCCCAGCTAGGTTTCATTTTCTATTACTTTAGAATGATGAGTTCTAGATGATGCCCAAGGAATTTGCTCTGAATTTTAATTTATTCTACAAATATTGTGAGACTTCTACGGAGCCAGCGGCTGGGGAGGTAAAGATTTTAAGCTGCACTCTCTGCCATTAGAATGCTCATGACTTAACTGGGGAGACTGAGGAATTTCCAACTGGAAAGTGCCAGGGGTTACAAAGGCTCAAGAAAAGAATAATTTTATCCTGGGGCTTAAGAAAGCCTTTTAAGAAATGACCCTTAAGCTGGGTCTTGAACTCAGAGTAGGGTTTTGTTGGGCAAAGAAAGAGGGGAAAGTGAATTTCAAGCAGACACTAGAGCAGACAGAAAGGCCCTGGGATGGTTGTAATTCCTGTCCAGAGCAGGACACTGTTTGGCATGGCTGGAGGAAGAGCCTCTCATCCTTGTGATTGTGAAAGCCTGGGGGTCAGTTTGTACTGTATCTTTACCAGCTGTTTGGCCAGCAGTTTTCATTCGGCTTTAAATGTCATTCCCAAAGTAGTCCTTCTAGTATGAAGTTGCAGCTTTTGGTTTCCCCACTTAGTGCCAGGGATTGGTGGGTCGACTGCTTGGTAGTTCGGCACAAGAATTCAGGAAAATGGAAATCGTTCACAAGTAGCTGTTGTGTGTTGTTTACATAGTAACCAGTACTCCTCATTTTATATCAACATTTATAAATTCCGCAAACTGAATTTCTGATGTAAACATGGGAATGAACACTTAAGAATGTGTCCAGTGATTAGGTTTTTTGTTTGTTCATATTACCATTGATTAGAAGAGGTTTCTTGTCCAACAGGACTTAAATTATCCTGGAACCGTTATTAAATTTTTTGTTTCCTAAAAAGTCCCCAAACATACTTTAATGCTTTTCCTTGAGACAACTTCCAAACAAATGGTCTGTATTTTTAAAAAGATCAAATGTCAATGCCAAGCAATTATTTAGATTAAACAAATTAGATACTGGCAATTTGCAATGTCCAATTTGCAAATTACCCCTTTACCCATTTTATTAAATGACAGGGTCATGCTAACCCTGATCAGGTGGTATTTCCTAAAAATGTGCCTGAGCTAACAAAGAACTTCATTATTTTAACCATCAGCCCAAATTGTCATTGTCTTCCCCAGGCACACCCCTTTCCTGGCATCCTGATTACTTTCCCTGAGAGGGGCAAGCTCTCAACCACAGGATGATAGCATTGCCTACCATGTTTTTGATTCAAGAACCTTCCTGATTCTGTCTACAATTAAGAAGTTTTGAACACTTGAGCTATCTCTATTTGCTAGCCTAACCGATCGTTTCTTCCCCACGGTGGTGATGGTCAGTGAGCTTTGAGGGTCAGAAATATTTCTGTGATTTTTCTGAGGTCAGATTAGAGCTGAAACTGCAGGAAACCAACATCTTTGTGGCTGGCTGGATAAGCTAGTTTGGGCTGAAAGCATGGAACGGCAAAAACAGATTCAAAAATTCAGTTTGTATCTTCTTGGTTTACCAGCTGTATGGTTTTGGGCAGGAGGCAGAGCTTTTAATTCGTTTTCTTAAATGTGTAACAAAAGGGACTGTAGCCCACACTGGGTGGCTTTGGGAGTTCTAAATGAGAATGGAAGAAGAGGGCATGTGAGGCATGTGAAGGCCCTGTGGCTGCAAACAGCTATAAAATGTAGATTACTATTTGTGCAACACATGAGTGCTTTCTGGAAGCTCCAAATCCAGCACAAATTCCCACCTGTATACTTTGAGTGCCCCCTCATGAGACCTTCAGATCATGTGTAAATTAGAAGAAAGCACCCCCTTGGCAAGTGGACAGAGTTCTTTTTTTTTCTTTTCTTTCTTTCCGCCCCCACCCCCACCCCCAAGAAAGGGCCCCTTCCTATTGGCAGATGCATCCTCTGCTGGCACATGGCTGGGACAGCAGAGAACTAGCTGAATGTCAGCCCCCTGAAGCCCTCGGTTGGCCCTCTTTGTGCAGGAGCCAAACTGTCCAACTATGTTTATTTCCCCTAAACCTTTTAATCTGCTCAGAAATGCAATTAGCTTTCCAGGAATTGGATTGGTTCTAGAAGTAACATTTCCTGCTAGAAAGACATGGGCTTGAAGTCAAACACATTTTTCATGTTTTGATCTGCCATTTACTAATTGTGATAGAATGACTTCAAGGAAAAGCATCTTGGTGGTCTTGTTATGTGACCTTGGGTAAGTGATTTAGCATCTCTAGATCTGTTTCCTTATCTGTAGAATAGAGAACACCAACACGTTCATCCCCAGAGTTGGTGGTATTAAATGTGGGAGATACCATGTCTGGAAGGGTAGTACAGGACTCAATAAGTGTCCATTTCCTCGAGTGCCACTTCTGCCACCTCCAAACATGGCTCTTTGGTTTTCCGCGGGATAGGAAACCTACTCTTCATAACTAGTTCTTCAAATCACAATTTTGACAAGATAATGACTTCAGTGCTAACAAGGTCCAAGAAAAGTGTTGTTGACTAGAACTTCAAAATGGGGGAAAGAAACCACACTTTAGTTTAAACCATAAGACTGTTTCTTATCAAAGCATGTCTTCTCAAAACAAATCAATACTATTAACACTGAGAGTAGACATCAGCCAAATCTTCTGGTTTGCAGTGGAACAAAGACCCTTTACCCAAAAATGTCAGTTTTATATAATACAATTGATGGTCAATAAAGAATAGACTGGCCAGCCAAATTACAATTCAGTTAATAGAAAAAGCTGTCCTCTGAAAATCGGTTCTCAGTATCCTACTTTTCAAAATCCTCTACTATAATTAACAGAATCCTCTATCATTGACAGGCAAACGGGAGAATGGGGAAAACTGTGAACGGAGCCCTCATAGGGTATTTCGGGACAGTTGGCAGAGTAGAGAGAGCTACTAGTTGTTTCAAGAGTCTGAAACTAATACCTGAATCCACAGTGATTTCTACAATGTATTTGGGTCTATCTTCACTTGAAGAGGCCGAAACCAAACTGCCAAGTTCACCTATAAAGCATAAAATTGATAGTCTCCTTCTAGTAGGTCACTGGCTGATTTTTATGAGAGGTGTATGTTTATATTTGAAAACTCACTGTACACAACTTGAGATAATTTTCAAAGTTCAAAATGTAGTGGTCTTTCTCTGTAACATACTTTTTCTTTGCCAGGAACATAAACGCATGCCCATGTGGGTATTTCCTTGGAAGCTTTCTAGAGGGTCCTTTTGTTCAATCTAGATGGAGGTCTACCTGATTATCTGTATTTATATTATGATAAACTATTCATAAATTAAATGCTTAGCATCTTAATACAAATGTAAAATTCTAGAACAGTTCAGATCCAAAGGATGTTAGCCCCAAATTCCATCATGGAAAGATGTGGGTCCTTAAAGTTTGTGATATACTCTGCAGCTTCACTTCCCAGTCTCTTGTTTCTATTTTTGGCAGGGTAGAAGCTTGATTTGAACAACTTGAAGTCCACATTGCTCTAATAGATCTGGAGACTGTTTTTATTCCCTCAGGAATAATTGGACAGATTAAAATGTTTGACCCCAGTGATTTCAGTGTGGTTCTCTGGTGATAGATTTTAGCCACGAATAGGTTGAGTGATAAATTGGATGGCTGGCAAGTGGCCAAAGTTTAAGTTTCACTTATTTTTTTTCTATTCCCTTTCTTTGCTTTCTCTTCCCTAGGGACTGTTGAATTTCTAGAGGAGTAAAATGAGTAAGAATCAAATGGGTTGAAACCCAAAAGGCAACCTTAGAGCGCACCAAGTGATAGAAAGTAGGAGCCAGGGCCAGATTCAGGATTCAGCCAGGGTAGTAGGAGTCAAAACTAAACACTGAAGTTTTGAAAGGTTAGTAGTAAAGACAGAGCTTTTAACATGTAGGCAAACCCTAAATTCAGTCGAAAATCATTAAGAGCACATGATGAGCAAGTAGTAACTTAAGACATTAACCTACCTCAAGGATCTTATAATTTTAGCGTTCAGTTTGTGAGTGAGAGAGAGAGAGAGAGTGTGTGTGTGTGTGTGTGTGTGTGTGTGTGTGTGTGTGTGTGTTGGAGAAGCAGGTGTGAAAATGGATGATAAAGTAAGGGATATTAAAATTCTCTCAATTTTTATAAGTGTCAAGCCAAAATGCATCCATCCAGCTTTACTAAAGATACTTGTCATAAACACTCATGGTATTTCAGGCAGAGAGATCTGGTCAGAGAAATCATTAACAGTATACAACTTTCAAACTTCGTTCTTCAATGAACCACCAAAATCAGAAAGACTATAAAACCCAGGGAACAGGATGACATTTTTACATAGGTAGTTGGAATTAAAAGTTTAATTGTTGAAATATTCCTGCATCCTCATTCAAGTGTTCATTAAGAGCCTCCTAGACACCAAGCATTCATCATGGCTCCCAGTAGGGATTTATCATTTTAGGCATATAGTTAGAGCTAAAAGAGAATCCAATAGGTTCTATTTAAAGGTTTTAACCTGTTAAGGTAATAGGGAAAAAAAAAACATTGATGTGGCTTATTGTTGTCCATCGGAATCCATCACTGTGTTTATCGAGGTGGTATTTCAGCTTACCCCTTGAGCTATATATGAGTTTTGGGAATATTTTTTGGTTGTGTTGGCTATCCTTTGATGGCTTGTTTGCCTGGTTATATCTTCATTATAGCATGCCAGTAAACAAAACTAAGAATTCAATTGCTAGTATTTTAGATGAAAAGGATTTGTGCAACACATTATAGTCTCCCACACACACTGTGGAAGATCAGGATAAGTGGATCCTGTCCAGTGGAGGAGATGGCAATGAGTCTTAATTTCTCCCCTTATCCAAGTCCAAATGATTTCAGCAGAAAAAGAAACCTTATTTTACCTGTTTCCCTGGGGGATTGGCGTAACTAGTTTCCACTACCCGCAGACTTTATCCCAGACCATTCTCTGCACAGCATTTAAGGAAGGATGGGGAAGATGACTCAGCTACCCTGGGAGCAAAGACACCTGGTCATCCAGACATCAACAATGAAATGATTTCAAGAATTCACAAGGCAATGATTGGTCAGTGGGCAGATTGTGCAAAGCAGATTGTGTAATTTTTCCAATTAAAATCTGTGAGATGGAAGGGATTAGGGTAGTTCTCACCCATGGCCACACTTTGGGATTGCCTCGGGGAGCTTTATGAAAACCCCAATGTTTAGTAGACCAACCCCAGAGATTCTGATTTAATTGGTCTGGAGTGCCTGATAGCCTGGATCTTAGAAATCTTCCCAGGTCATTCTATTCAACGAAGTTGAGAACCACTGGATAGCGTAACAAGCATGTTGATACACTGATAGCAGTGTTATTTAACACTATATCTCAAAAACCTTAAAAATGTGTATTTACTTGGTCCAGTTATGGAAAAGCAATACGAAAACTGAATATATAGGTATCTACATGTCTCTGCATTGAAAAATTGGAAGAATAAATAGATTTGCATGGGTTTTTTTTGGGAATAGAGTTTTTATAGGTTATTTTCATTTTCCTATGTTTTCAAAAATTTCTTCCCTGAACCTCTGTTGGTTTTGAAATTTAAAAAGACCATTTATATTGGACTCTAATGAAACAAACATTTCATGAATACAGCATGTCCTCACCCTTATATGGAAGACATGGTCTCAGGGAGTTTTGATCTAGTCAAAGACACACACCAATGTCCATCAGCACTCTGTGTCCTATATGGTAAACACCAGGGTCTTGGGGTAAAACAGGTGCAGCTCATACTGTCCTTGTTTGTCTGCCTGTCTTTCTTCTGTGCTAGATGGCTAACTAAGAGGGAAGAGTCTTAAGAGCACCTAGCACCTGTGCCTTATATTTTGTGGACGTTAGCCATCACTCGAATGTTTGTGGAATGAATGAATGAGAGAAGAAAGAGACTCCTCTGACACTTCAAAGGAGAAAATGGGATTAGGGGCAGGACTTCAGTGAATGAGTCGGATTTGTTTGGATGGTGGCCACTCCAGGTGAGAAGCCAGTTTGGACAAAAACCTGGGGTAAAGGTGGGTTTGACATGAGGAGGGACAGTTTGTGGACCTGCTCAATTGCAGAGAGCCTTGTCTGGAGCAGCAACTGTGCCAAACCAAAGGAATCGAGCAGAACAATAGAAGGTGGGCCTGGTGAGAGAGATGGAGAAAGAAGAGGCTTCCAGGGATCTAAGAAGTAAATAACAGGGTCCCTCACTTTTCCTGTGCATAGAAGCAACCCCTCCGTCCATTTGCATAACACGATTTGGGGGAAAGGAAATAGGATTCACAGAAGGGGAAAGGTGGTTTCCTTTCAATATAGTGAAATTTTAGCAAATAGAAACAGGCTGATAAAATAGGATTTTTGTTTGTTTCATGCAGAAAGATTTGGCACAGGAGAGTCCAATATCTTTGCATGGCACGTTCTCAAACAGAGTGAGGAAGAACACACTTCCTCAACATCTGAGTGTCAAGTATTCTGTCAGGAGGGCTCTTCACACCCAGCTCAGAAAGGGCCCGGAGAAAGTCCAGCGTTTCATAGTTATCCTAAGAGCTGGAATGGAATGCACTTTGAGGAATGAAGGAAATGCTTTAAAATGTCATCTGGGAATGATTTCTGCTCAAATGCCTTCCCGCCGTCCTCCACCCCCACCCCCATGCCAAGGAGTCACCTCCAGAGAGCCCCTGGGGTTGTGCAGGCACTCAAAGACTCGTCCTGAGCAGATGGAGAGCTAGGTTGCTTTCAAAACCAGTCAGAAAACTTCCCTGGGCAGCAGTCAGTATTTAAAAACCCTCACCACTATGAAATCCACCCTTTTCCAGTTCTCCTAAAAAACATTTCCTAGTCAATCCTGAAATAGAAAGTACGGTTGATCCATAGCCCAGTTTCCCGAAAATGAGAAGCTAAACGTTGGTTATTTCCAAGGGTTTTAAAGGTAAAGATGGCAATTCTGAATGGAACCAAGAATTGCAGAGACCAAATGTTAACCAGAAAGACCACCTCTCCCCCCGACACCCTCCACCACCACCACACACACCCAAATCCATGGACAGTGGATGGAAAACTCAAATCATCTGTGGCATGAGAATTGTCTGCACTCCCTCCCCCAGAGTGTCCAGGAAAACAACTCCATGACCCTGAAGATGTCGAAGCCTCAGAGAATGGATAAACTATTCTGACGTCTCCGTGAAGAATGGACCTGGCATCTGGACCATGCCCGAGCCCTCCGCCATCCCTCATTAACCACTGTCAACTTCACATCTGGTTGCGGCTTTAGGCTCCTGAGCTGTCACCCCAGGGAGCAGCACTGGTATTTATCAGGCACTCCTGCCTATCTTAGGCTCTTCCTAACTAAACAGTGGAGGCAATTCTTCTAGTTACTGGAAGCTCTGGAATTTCATGAGGTTTAGACCTGCAAGGTGCTGTGCCAAATTTAAAGGTGGCCCTCGGGACACCCTTCTAGGAGGGTGTGGTGTGAGCACATGCTGGGAGGCACCTGAAACCACCATAACCCCACCCACCTTGTTTCTGTTTCTATTAAATCATGGCAAAAATCTATGAAAAGGAAAAAGACTTTGTAGGAGTACTGTGGTGAAGGGCATATTATTTGGAGTCAGGACTCTGACTTTAAATTCTATCTCTGCTGCTTATGGGGTGACCAGCACATCCTGGTTTACGTGGGGCTGACCTGGTTTTTTTAAACGGGAAATCCCTCGGGGCACCTGGGTGGTTCTGTCGGTTAAGCGGCAGGCTCTTGATTTCGGCTCAGGTCATGATCTCAGGGTCGTGGGATCGAGCCCTGTCTTGGGCTCTGTATTCAGCGAGGAATCTGCTTGTCCCTCTCTCTCAGCTCCTCCCCTCACTCTTTGGCTCTCTCATTCTCTTGCTCTCAAATCTTAAAAAACAAAAAACAAAACAAAAAAAAACCACACTGGAAATCCTTCATTCCAGGACCCCAGTCAGTCCTAGGCAAACTGGGATGGTTGGTCTCCTTAGATGTTAACTGTGTAACCCTGGGCATGTGAACTTTTGTATTAGGTTTCCCCATCTGCACAACAGTGATAATATTATCTGCCTCATTATGTTGGTGGGAGGATTAAATGAAAGAGGGTAAAGTGCTTAGACCTGCCTGACCCATGTTAAGGACTACGTGTGTGCGTTTATTATAAGATAACTTGACAGTTATATGGTTTCGATTGACAACAAAATTGCAGACTGAGGAAATATGTTTGACTCTCAGCTCCTTTGCTTACTGCTGTGTCATCTGGGATAAGTTACTTAACTTCTCTCAGCCTTGTTTGCCCCATTTGTAAAATGGGAATACTAGAACCTGCTGGGGCAGTATTTGGTCCCATACACCGCAAAACCGTGCCTGGTGGTAAAGACCAAGCACAGAACAAAGGACAGCTCAGGTGGTTACGGTTATGACTTGCTGTTAACCGGAGAGACCATGTATCCCTAGCCAGTGTGGGACCGGTGGGTCTGCCTCTTTTCTCCCTCTGATAGAGTAGAATCGTCTTATCCACAGGGGATACATCCCAACACCTGGAGTAGATGCCTGAAACTGCTGATAGTACCAAACCCTCTATGTACTGTGTTCTCCTATACATATGTGCCTATGATAAAATTTAATTTATAAATTAGGCACAGTAAGCTATTAACTAATAATACAAAAAAATTATAATGATATACTATAGTTTATGTGAATGATCTCTCTCCAAATCTTATGGTATGGTACTCACCCTTGTTCTTGTGACAGAGACGATGAAACGCCATGTGACGAGTGGGGTGAGTGACGCAGGCATGGTGTAGCATGAGGCTACCACTGACCTTCTAACTGTTATGTCAGAAGGAGGATCATCTGCTTCCCGACTGTTGTTGACAGCGAGTAACAAACCATGGAAACCGAGACAGATAAGGGGAGGATACTGTAAATTCTGTTTTCCACCCAAATGCTGTATATTTATGTTATATATTTGAATATGAATGCCTGGACTAAGGGGTGCCCTCTAGAAGAGGAACAAATCACCTAGAGATGCCCGCACACCCTGAAAGGATCATTTTAAGCCTCTGCCTCTTAGGATGCTTGGGGCCACACCTATTCTTGGAGATAATTAGGGTTTTTTGGAAAGGAAGAATGGCAGGGAGACAGCAAGTCCAAGGGCATTTGGGGACCACTGTACCTGCCTCCCCCACCCACTGACCCACCATACATGCTCTACAGACACAGCCCTGTTGACATGGCAGAAGAGAAGGCATAGAAAATACAAAGCTCACTGCTCGTGCCTATCAACCGCAAGCCTAAACATGCCATTGGGCCCCACTTGGTGGCTCCTGCTGTTGCATTCTTCATAGCACCACTCAGTAGCTGACAGTGGACCATATCTGTAGGAGAGAATATAAGGTTATATGGGGTTCCTGTGGCTCAGTCGGTTAAGCATCCAGCTCTTGATTTCAGCTCAGGTCATGATCTCAGGGTCATAGGATCGAGCCCCAAGTTGGGCTCCACGCTCAGCAGGGAGTCTGCTTGAGATTCTCTCTCTCCCTCTGCCTCTGCCCTTCCCTTCCCTGCCCCGCTCTCTCCCTCTCCTCTCTTTCTAAAACAAATATTAAAAAAAAAAAAAGAATATAAGGTTATAAATAACCTGCTTCTAAGGTGCTCTGCTTTTTCCCTGCCTCCTACGAAGCAGTCGGCTCCGAATCCTCAGTGACCAGTGTGCATGGTATCTTATGGTCCTAAGGTGCATGTCTCAGTTAAAAGCCTTGGGTTCAAATCTCAGTGCCTCTACTTATCAGCTGTGTGACCTTAGGAAAGTTACTTAATCTCTTTGGGCCTTAATTTCTCATTAGCAAATGGTGATAGGGATCTTTCTCATTGAGCAGAGTGAGGACTGAACAGGTTAATCTGTGTAAAGCACGTGGAATAGTACCCGGTGGTACGTCCACTGTCCATGCTGGCTGTAATTATACATCATTTACTCGTGAGTTGAGATTTGAAGGATGAAAAGATGTAGCCACAGATTATCTTACAGACCTAACTCTATAAACAGAAAAAAATAGAAAAGGAGAGCCATTCACATTGGGTTAAAGAATATCTACTTCTTCCCTGCCTCCCGCAAAATACACCCCATAGAGACTGGCCAACTGTTTCTAATGTGTGCATGGCAGCGGGTGATCTGTCCCATAGATCACTGTAGGAACAGATCAGCATCTTGGGTAAACCGAGTCAAGAGTGCTTGCTTAGGTTGTCCATCAGACCTCTTTGTTTCCTGAGCCAATTCTACCTTAAGAGCACCCTGCCCCTCTCCCCACTTCACAGTGCCTGAGTCAAGAGGCTGGTGCTCCAGCTACCCAAAGCTTGGCCTGCATTTCCCTCGTTGCTTTCCTGTGTGTTTTTAATTTTCCCTTTCTGGCATTCATTAACAAGTGAGGCAGGGGTGGTTGGAACTGCTGGGGACATTTTCCCTAGTGGTTTGGAGGCAGAAGAAAGGGACTAATGAGAGGAAGGAGTATGTGGTCGGTGGTGATGTAAGAAGTCCATCGGCTCCCCAGGGGGAGAGCCTTTCAGGCTCAAGTTCATACTCCGGGTCTAAACGAATTCCCAGAGGGTGGGCTTGACCAACTGATGACCTCTCTTACTTATTAACTGATGTTTACTTCACTTGTGACTACACAAAAGTGTTAATGACTTTTTTCATGTATGGTTTCTAGTGGCTTCATGAGTGGCCATGTAATTCGATCCCAGGGAACATGGGTTTTAACTTAGAGGAGGAGAAAAAGTAATCCAGACAAGGAGGAATGACTTTACCTAACATTCTTCGACCAAAGAGATTACTGAAGAAGCTGCAGGTATAGCGAGTGAATTCTAGAAACTATCCAATCTGAACTCAGGAAGATCCCTAAGGAGGCCGTGTGCTCGGGACCAGGCTGCTTGAGAACCAGAGGAAACGTTAATAGGAGTGGTGTTACTGTTACTTGAGTCTTATCCAAGTAACATGATCAGGATTAATTCACAAGGGTGGGTCCTGCTTGAGGGTGGGCTCAGGGAGCTCAAATGGGACTGTTTTGGAAGATGATGATTGATGTATTTATTTTTATCTTAAACACAAGAATTTCTAGTGCTGTGCATTAAAAGGATCATGAAATACTAGTCATCATGTATTTAAAATACATAGCCTGCCTTCTTCGAAAAAAAGAATCCAGGCAGCCTGCAACAAATAAATCACATCTGGGCCAGCACAATTAAAAGTATAAACAGCATCTAATAAAAGGAGCAAGGGAAAACATAGCACAGGGCATTATGCTAAGTGAAATAAGTCAAAGACAAATACCGTATGATCTCACTTAAATGTGGAGTATTAAAAAAAAATGAGTTCCTGTATATAGAGGACAGATTGGTGGTGGACGGGGTGGGGGTGAGTGTGTGAAATGGGTGAAGGGTGTAAAACGGTGCAAATGTCCAGTTATAAAATAAGCCATGGAGATTAAAGTACAGCATGGTGACCGTAGTTAATAATACTGTGTTGCATATTGGAAAGTTGCTAAAAGTAGGTCTTAAAAGTTCTCATTACAAGGAAATGTAACGGTGTAGGTGACGGATGTTAGGTAGACTTATTGTGATCATTTTGTAATATATACAAATATCAAGTCATGCTGTATACCTGAAACTAATAACGTCATAGGTCAACTATACCTCAATAAAATCCATCAAAGGAAAAAAAGCTATCTGGGCCAGCACAATTAAAAGTATAAACAGAGAGCATCTAATAAAAGGAAGAAGAAAAAACGGCTATTTCCCAAATCTCTCAGGCTGCTGACATAGCCACGTCTATGAGTGCTGTCGGCACAGTGTTGAGAATCTCATGGTGAGCAAGACAAGCTGGACTTTCAATCTCACAGAAGCCATGTTCTTTTGGGGGGAGACACGTATTTACAAGGGAAGCAAGCAGACACACAAAATAATTTCCAAAGATGTTAAGTGCCAGGAAGTAAAATCAGGTGCTGGTGAGGGAGGTGGTTCATTTTAGATGGACCATCAATCTCTGAGGAGGTGACTTTAAGCCTTCCACTGTCAACTTCATCACTCAAGTGTTGGCGTCAGATTTCTCAATGCCCAATGATCTCCTGCCCCCATGGGCACGGCTTAATCCTGCTGAACCTCGGAAGTGGGTCAGGGACCGGAAGTCGGGTGTCTTGGGTTTTATCTCCTGCACACTCCCAGCATCAGTCCTGCTCTTTGGTCTCACTTCAGCTC
This sequence comes from Callorhinus ursinus, assembly GCF_003265705.2. NCBI lineage: Eukaryota > Metazoa > Chordata > Mammalia > Carnivora > Otariidae > Callorhinus > Callorhinus ursinus. The sequence continues at coordinate 41,943,773 of NW_027397066.1, read as the reverse complement.
TGTTTCTCCCCCATCAGTGTCACTTGGGACAAAGTCTGCACTGAGCCCAATAATGCTGGTACCTGCCACGTACTTGCATCCTTGGGGCCTTTGAAAGTAGCATTCATATCTAGACTGCGGACCAACAGCCTTCATTTTTCTAGATTCAGCTCCAGTTTCACGTCCTCTGGGAAGCCTTCCCTGGTTACCTCCAAGCAGAGCGAGTGGCCCCTTCCTCTGATCTCTCAACACTTGGCTTGTACCTCTATCTCCCTCAGATAATGGGGCACGGTGACTTTTCTGTTTCCATGGCCCTCTCCTTGAGTGCATACACTGTGTAGAGTGGTTTTGTTTTGTTGTGCATCCATATTGTCTAACATCATGCCTGATATACAGTAACTATGCTAATTGGTGCTCACTGCTCCTATATTCCAGTACTGATGGGCACCTTGGGTGAATCTTTAAATCTTACAGTAAACATTATTGTGCCCATTTTATATCTAGGAAATGAGGCTCAGCGATTAAGGAATTTGTTCAAAGTCACAGAGCAGGAAGGTGGCAGACTTAGGATTCCCATCCAGATGTTTTAAACTCGAAAGCCTGTGCTGTTTCCACTTCACTTTCTTAGGAAGCACTCTGTAAGTGCATATTGAATGAAAAACAGTATTTTAAAATCACTTGCCCTGCTCTACCAGCATAATCCATCAAAAGAAGATGTATGGTAACTGTTACTTAATTCTATGTGTGTACTAGAATTGGGGGGAAGTGAAAAGGGGAAGAGAAATGAAAAAGTCTTCCCTCTTCCCTCCCATTTTTCTGCTCTAGAGTTGGAATGAGGGAAAGTAAAAGGAACATCCTGAGCTTACTGAAAGGAAAAAGGGAGACAGGCTTCCTATCACAATCACGATAATTGTGTTGTCGGGACCATGGGGGTGAATCCATCCATCCCCCGTTTGATAATTTCACTAAAGTGAACGCCGAAAGGGTGACTGTTGCTTAGTTCAGCTCCACAAATGTGGACTGAGTGCCTGCCCTAGCAAATGTACATGCTATTCAGACCCTCTAAGATGCACCTGGGTAAGCAAGACTTTGTCCCTTTATGGACGCTGGAGCAAGACTTGCCCAGAGCTAACTGGTTGGCTGGGGCAGAGCTCATGTGCCTCAAAGGTAGGCGGGGAGAGACGTGGGAATCTACAAGCTGACTCTTTCCCCAGCACCAATGTGAGTACCAGTGAAGGAGTCCTCACTCTCCTAGAAGGATCAAGATTTCACAGTTTGGTTCTATTGGCTAAGGTATGGAACCAGACTCTTCCTAGCCTCCCTTTGGAGCGTGCGTTCTGTAGAGAAAAAACAAGGAGGAGGGAGGGAATGCGGATAGGTTGTGCCAGGAAAAAAAAAAAAAGTTGCTTTAAGTAGGGTGGTCAAGGAAGGTGGATTTTAATCACGGACCTGAAGATAAGGGAACAGACCAGGTGGGAACCTAGAGACAGGGACAACAGCAGAATGCAAAGCCCCCTAAAGCAGGAATGTGCTGGGCCCTGTGAGAATCAGCAGGAGGTAAATGAGGGGTGGGGATGAAGGCAGAAGCAATGGGACAGAGAACACAGGACCTTGTGAGCCATTGTGAGTACCTTAGGCTCTGTGGAGAATAGATGGGGAAGGGAGACAGGTGTAGAAGCCCAAGAGGCTGTTAGGCTGCTGCAATAATCCAGGCATTGATGATGGTCTCTTGGACCAGGATGGTGGCAGTGGAAGTGATGAGAAGTAGTTGGATTCCGGGTATATCCGGAATATCTGGTTGTATTTGGAGTGCTGAGAGAAATAAAGGAATTGGGGATGACTCTGAGGTTTTTGACCTGAACAACAGGGAGGATGTAAGGTGCTGTTCAATAAAGCTGGGAAGATGTGCGAAGAGCTGGTTTGGCAGGGAAGCTTAGGGTGTTTGGATAGGTTAAGTTCAAGGTGCCTATGAGATGTGGAAATGAAGACGTGAAGGAAGCAGTTTGATATATGAACCTGGAGTGCAGGGAAAGTTCTGGGCTGGAGGCCAGGCCATGGGAGGGGAGAAAGCATGGAACCCCACAGCCTGGATTCCAATCCCAGCTCCACTCTATGGACCTAGACAAGGTCTTCTTCCCTGCTGGCTTCCGTATCCTCATCTGTGAAGTGGAGGTGGCGCCGTGACTATTACAGGACAGTCGTGAGGGGTAAAGAATACCACACATGTAGAGCATAACACAGTACACAGTAGATCAATAGGTAATAGCTGTCTTCTCCCCTACCCCCTTCTGGCTTGCCAGACCCTGTAGGGAGCCCACGATCCTTACAGATTGGGCAAAGTCTAGAATGTCAGGATGAGGAATTGGGACTATCTGGTAAGCACTGGGAAATATTTCTACAGGAAAGTTTTTGAGTCAAATGAATTGGCAAAGTTAGGATAGATTGGATGGGGAGAAAGACCAGGTGCAGGGAGATGGGCTTGGTTGTGTTACAAAGCAAGGGAGATACAGGGTCGGGAGGGCCAGGGTGCTGGCACGGGAAATGGAGCACGCATGTCTGAGGCCCACTTTCAGTCTGCAGGGTCACCAGCACCTTGATAAAGCTTTCTCGGAGCTGGAGCACTATGGGTTCCTGGGAATCTCAATGTCCTATCCCCCTGCTGCCTCATCCAAGGACACAAACAAGAGCCTATTGCTGTCTCATGGTGACCATGTCTCTTGCAACAGTCCCCTGGCCTGGCCCCAAGGACCCTGAGCAAAGTTTGAGTCACTCTTCCTGTTCAGTGGAGCAGCTGAAGCCTAAGACCCAGCCATTGGCAGAGGAGCTTGCTTCCCTCCAGAGCCCCCTGATCTTGATTCTCTTTGCCTGAAAGAGCAAATACACCCATTAGGGTTGAATGGCTCCCTTTCTCATTATGTAATAGCTTAGGGCAAGTAATTAGCTCTCTTAGCAGTGAAAGACAGTTGAGAACTTAAGTCTCCTTCTCTGACTTCTTTGATCAGAAATAGGGCTGGATAGAAAATCCCAAGTAAAATATTAAAATGCAAGTAGAACTGATAAGTACATTCAACAAGGTTGCAGGACACAAGGTTAACTTACAAAAATCAATTGCGTGTCTAAAGTATGTCATGGACGGTCATGTCTTCTGTGAATAGAAATAGTTTTATTTCTCCCTTTCCGATCAGTATGCTGTTTACTACTTTTTCTTGCCATATTGCACTGGTAAGAACCTCTAGCGCAATACTGAAAAGGAATAGTGAGGAAGGATATCTTTGTGTTGTTCCTGATTTCAGTGAAAAAGCATTCACCTTTCAGCATTAAACATGATGTTAGCTGTGGATGTTTTATAGATATTCTCAAGTTGAAGAATTTCCTTTTTATTCCTACTTTGCTGAGAGGTATATGCATATAATGAATATTGAATTTTATTAAATTATTTTTGTACTTATAAAAAAAATAGGGCTGGGGCAAATCATGAAAGGGGACCCCCTTTTGGAGCCACCCTCCCTATGCATGCACACACACACCCTCACTCAAGTGGGGACAGAGGGAGATTGTGAAAGAGTAAAAGGAGGGTAGCATTGCCTCAAAGAGGGTTGAAAAGAGAGAAATGTGTCAGACCTACTCACATTGGCCGTGTTTGTTTGTTTTAATTCCCAGAGGTAGAAATTGTCACCCCTTGAGATAGATCTGGCCTACAGATGTGTTTGGTTTGACCCATGCCATGGGCTTTAAAATGTTGAATTTGTTAACTTTTAAAAATCAAGAGACTGCACATTAGGAGCTGGATTTCAGCTTATAAAGTTTTAATTCCAGCAACACTAGGCTGTTTTTTTTTTCTTGAGGTATAACTGACATATATTAGTGATTAATTTCAGGTATAAGACATAATGATTTGATAGTGTGAAATGATCACCACAGAAAGTCTAGTTAACATCAATTGCATAGTTACAAATTTTTATTTCGGGGAGGAATTTTAAGATTTACTCTTCTACCAACTTTGAACTACGCAATACAGTATTATTAACTGTAGTCACCATGCTCTGCATTACATCCCTATGACTTATTTTATAACTGATGTTTTTAACTTTTTGATCCCCTTTGCCCATTTTACCTACCCCCACATTCCCTCTGGCAAACCCCAATGTGTTTCTATCACCCTGAGGGGTTTTTTTTTGTTCTGTTTTTGCTACTGTTATTTTAGATTCCACATATAAGTGAGATCATACAATATTTGTCTTTCACTTACGGCATTTAGCATAATGGACCTAAAAGTCCACCCATGTTGTCACAAATGGCAAGATTTCCTTCCTTTCTATGTTCAATAATATTTTATTGTATATATATGCCACATTTTCTTTATCCATTCCTTTATTGATGGACACTTAACATTGTTTCCATTTCCTGGCTTTTGTGAATAATGCTGCAGTGAACACAGGGTGTGGATGTTTTTTTGAATTGGTGTTTTGGTTTTCTTCAAATAAATACCTAGAAGTGAACCGCTGGATCATATGGTATTTCTATTTTTAGTTTTTTTGAGGAAACTCCATACTGTTTTCTAGAGTGGCTGCATCAATTTACGTTCCCATGAGCAGCGCACAAGGATTACCTTTTCTCCATATCCTCACCAATACTTCTTTCTTGGTCTTTAGGAATAGCCATTCTAACGTGATATATCAAAGATATCTCATTGTGGTTTTCATTTGCATTTCCCTGACGATTAGTGATGTTGAGTATATTTTCATGTACCTGTTGGTCATCTGTATATGCCCATTTTTAATCTGATTGTTTTCTGCTATTGCATGAATTCTTTGTGTATTTTGGATATTAACCCTTTATCATAATTTGCAAATATTTTCTTCCATTTTGTGGCTTGCCTTTTCATTTTGGTGATAGTTTCCTCTGCTGTGCAGAAGCTTGTTAGTTGGATACAGTCCCGCTTGTTGATTTTTGCTTTTGTTGCCTTTGCTTTCGGTGTCAGGTCCAAAAAAGTCATCACCAAGACTGATGTCAAGGAGCTTACTGCTTGTTTTCTTCTAGGAGTTGTATGGTTTCAGGTCTTACATTCAAGTCTTTAATCCATTTTGAGCTAATTTTTGGATATGGTGTAAAACAGTGCTCCAGCTTCATTCTTTGGCATGTGGCTGTCCAGTTTTCCCAGCACCACTTATTGAAGAGACTGTCCTTTTTTCATTGTATATTCTTGCCGACTTTTGTCATAAATTAATTGGCCATATATGCGTGGGTTTGTTTCTGGACTCTCTTCTGTCCCATAGGTCCATATATCTGTTTTTATGCCAAGCCTATAATGTTTTGATTGCCATGGCTTTGTAAAATAGTTTGAAATCAGGCAATGCCTACAGCTTTGTTCTTTCTCAAGATTACTTTGGCCATTGGAAGTCTTTTGTGGTTCCATACAAATCTTAGATTATTCTATTTCTGTGAAAACTGGCATTGAAAGTTTGATAGGGACTGCATTGAATCTAGATTCCTGTAGGTGGTGTGGACACTTTAACAATATTAATTCTTCTAAGCCATGAGCACAGAATAGCTTTCCATTTATTTGTACCATCTCCAATTTCTTTCATCAATGTCTTACAGTTTTCAGGGTACAGATCTTTCACCTCTTTGGCCAAATTTCTTCCAAGGTATTTTATTTCTTTTGATGCAGTTATAAGTGGAATTGTTTTCTTAATGAATTATCAGAAATTGTTAGTATATAGAAACACAACAGATTTTTGTATATTGATTTTATATCCTGCAACTTTACCAAATTCATTGACTAGTTCTAATAGTCTTTGGGTGGAGTCTTTAGGTTTGCCACAATATCACGTCATTTGCAAACAGTGACAGGTGTATATCTTCCTGTCCAGTTTGGATGCATTTTATTTCTTTTTCTTACCTAATTGCTCTTAGGTTGGTCTTCCGGAGACAAGGACCAGCAAAGGCCTGGAACAGCTGCTGGCCGCTTGAAATGGGGCAGCATACCTCACCACGGTCACCCGGCCTCACCATCCTCGTCTCCTCACTTCGCTAGCATATGAGTTTATAAGACTTGGCTTAAAGTAGGATCAGACTGGGCAGTTAATAAACTAATAAACTCAATACGAAGAACAGACTTGATGTTTACCTAGTTCAGAGGTGAACAAAGAGAAAGAATGTGAGGGAAGTTAGATCAAAGGGAGGTTGCGTAGTTAGCCAGACTATTATGATGAGGTATTGAGGCTCTTACTTACAGGCAATGTATATTCTTCTATCCTAAGTGGTTAAGCTCACTGTCAGAAGGCAACCCTCCACTGCAAAGCAGCTCGTGCTTCCTGGTTGGCTGAATTCAGCAGGACACCCCATCAGAGCCTCTGTGAATTATGTTAGGGTCTATCCAGCTTCAGGTCAACTCCTGGCAGTAGCAAACTCATGGACTCAGGAATTTTTGCAAGAAAGGGGTTCATTTTCTCTTCTTGCTCCCCATCCCCTTGCAGAAAAAAAAAGAAGGCAAAAATTCCATGGCACATCCATTGTTTACTTCTTATATTAAGACTGATTGGCCTCTGCTAACTTTGATATAGGAGCTCAGGATCCCAACAGTTTATTACCAAAAAATAATAATAATTGATTTTCAGAGTTGCTTTGTTAAACAGATGGCATATCCAAAGTGCATAGTTTGGTTGAAAAATGGGTTTTTTATGCTCCTTGTGTTCATCCTTCAAGTTCATGGCCATCACCCATCACCACCTGAGAGTACTTAGTGCTCGGGATAACTAAAAGGGAGAATAAATCCTGCTTGCTTTGAACACAACCCAGAGTTCACTGTATATTCTTGTACCGGCCAATGCTAATCAGCTCTTCCTCACTCCTCCCCTCTTTTGTGCTTATAAATCAAGAGGCCTCAGTATTAGTCACCACAAAAGAGATAATTAGTAAGTACAAGCTGCTACCTTCATAGATCATTTTGTGCCTTGGATTCAAGCTAAGCCAAGAAACTGGAGGAAGCAACATCACACAATTATGGGTTGCTTTAGCAAAACATTTTTTATACAAGGCATATGAGTCTGAACGTTTAATTCTAGATTCTGTACCCCTGCCCCCACACACAAACTGTTGTAAGGATAGCTATGATTTGAGGCCAAAGGGAAGATTACTTACCCATTTTATAAGGTTTTCCTTTCCTAGACTAAAAAACGTGACTCTGGAACCCCGAGGACTTGGAACAGCAATTGTTTCTTAATGGTATAGTCTTCAGATTCAGATATTTTAAATACCTTAATCCTCCACAGGGTCATGGCAGCAAAATAAGATGTCCCTTTGTTCCACTGGGATATGCTATGTCCTCCCAGGAAGCCATGACTTACCAGCCATTTGTCCAACTGGGAAATTCATTTCCTGCTCTGGCAGGGCACATGGTCAAGGGCATTGCTGCCCCAAGAAAAGAAAGACTGTTTCCAGTCCAACTAAATAGTCTAGGAACTTCCTTCCCATGCATTGCTAACCAAATATTGCTGGCTTGGGTAGAAGTGTTCCACTCATGTATTTATGACTTTGGAACTGTTCAAATCCATGCTGGCTTTTATTTTTTCCATCACACAGTTCTTCCAATTTTTCAGTTTCCCATATCAGCCAATTTGCTATTTTTAAGCAGAACAATTTCAAGCCAAAGTAGCTAATCAGAACAGTAAAACCTTACCAATTCAAGCAAGGAGCTTGAATTTTTTCGGTGAGAAAAAGACTAGCATTAAAAACTGGAGGCCTTATCTATAAGATAAGGGTATGGGATTGTTTAATCAAAGTCCTTTTCTACTAATATTAAAACCACAATTCATCAGATCTAAGATTCCATTGATCATATGAAACATATTTTATGTACCAACAGTTTTAAATATTGTCAGTTGTTAACATTGTTCCAAAACACCTTTAAAGATTTCCCTGCAGTGTGTGGATTGGTCACATCTGACTCCTAGGAATTTGAAATCCATTCAGACAAATTTGGTGACCTCTCCTGCCCTCTAGTTGTATTGTTTGGCATGAAATAGTTCAATCCTATTGAATGGTCTCAGTAACGAAATATAACACCACTTTTTATCTCCTTGGGGACATCTTTCTTTCTAAGCAAATAAAGCATTTGCTTGTCTCTTTGCAAGAAAATATGGAATTGCTGTCCTCCTAACAATGAATATTTGCTTCATCAACATCAAACTTAGGTGCCACTACTGTTTTTGAGACTTTTTGTAATATGCAGTAACTTTTCATTTCAGTGCTGAATCATAATGTAATCTTTTCTAAGACATTGAATGGCAATTCAATTCAATGGTGTAGTACCAAGAATGGACGCAACTCAATGGAAGTTACAAGATGCCCCCCACCCCGTGACTGTGTCTGCCCTGTTCAGATAATGGTATCCGCATCATGACTGCAGCTTGGTGCAGTAGAAGCTGCATGACTCCATCACCCATGCATTCTAATCTCAGAGAGGTTAGAGTATGAACAAACAAGCATCCCAGAATGGATTGATTACGGAAGTAGCTACAATCTCCTGATAACTTACTATATCTCTGGCAGGGTACTAAAATATCGACCCGACCTCACAGCAGCCCCAAATGTATGTGTAGATTAGGAAGTTTAACCAGGTTAACAAAACTGCCCCAGACTACACAGGTAAATTTCAGAGCAAGGATTCAGAACAAGACAGTAAGCCATTCTATCCACTAGCTCTGTTTCTACAGGCTATGAAACTGTGTGCATATCAACTGTAGACTGCTGTTGGATTCCTTTTACTTTCAAGAATGTGAAGCATCACTCCAAATAGGCTCTCAGAGGGTTATTTAAAATAGCTCAACCACATAAGATTTTCTGTAATGAATTGATAAAAATAATTTATAATTAGCACATCTATTATAAGCAAATGGCCATTTCTCAAAGGGGCTCACCCTCATGATTTCTGCCTTCACAACAACTGTGGGAGCTGGTATGGCCATCTGTAGCTACTTGCTCACCACAGTACAACGAGATCGTCAACTCATCCCCATCTTCTGACCAAAACCCTAAGAGCTGAAATGACTTTCTCAGTGACACATGGATGTACATTCACAGCAAAATACGGACCTAGATCTGCTTATACCTTGGCCTCCTGGCCCTTGGGCCTACTCCTCAACATGGGGGTATGAATGGTTATAGACAATTATGGTTTTCTTTTTATAGACCATGAATGTAGTTTTACTTTCCCAATGTTAGAAGACATGACAATGAATGGGACTTTGGTGCACAGGAGCCCCCGGCCCGTGGTTCTGGCCAGCAGCCTAGAGGTAGAGCATGGAAGCCAGCAAGCTTGCCTCTAGAGAATACTGATGCTAAGTTAACCCCTGTGGCTTTGTGGTGATGGCGATTCTATTTCCACAGACAGTTAAATATGGAGTCTGGGAGGAGCTTTGTGTTTATGTTCAGTGCTTTGGGAACCAAACCCAAAAGAAAGGGCTGAGTGTGACTAAGAGCTTTTGTGGTCAAAATAAACACCAACAAGAGAGAATTACTAAGTCCAAACAGTTGAAGAGTGCCCGCCTCAAACTCTAGTCTTGTAGACACCATGACAACTGTATACATTTGCATGCCAGAGGCCAGTGTAGAGAGTGCTTTAAGAGAATGCAAAAACATCTTTTAAAAATTGTTTTCTCAAGTCATTAAATCATTTAGTTTGTGAGTGTATATTGAGTACCTACATGTGATGGGGGGGTGGGACATAGGAGTGAAAACTCCCACTCCAAGTGCAGCAAGCATGTGTACGTGAAGAAGCTGGGTTGAACAATGAGCAAAGCCAAAGCCTTTTCTGACCTCCTGCTGGTTTTGTTACAGCTGTAAAGGTGCTTCCCACTATGGCCTCACCAAAGACAAGAAGAGGCGCTCTCAAGATGGCTGCCCAGACGGCTGTGTGAGCCTCACAGCAACAGCATTCTCCCCGGAGGTCTCTGCAGCTGCCACTGTCTCCTTGGTGACAAATGAGCCTGGCCTAGACAACCCTGCCTACGTGTCCACAGCGGAGGATGGTCAGCCAGCAGACAGCCCTTTGGACTCTGGCCGGAGCAACCGAACTAGGGGTGAGTCAAATGGGTGGTTGTCTGGGAATGGGCTCCTTGCCTTGAGATTGCCTTCTGTGGAATATTTACTGTAGAAAGTTCTAGAAATGTTTTTTTAGGGGGAAATCATTCTGGCAGTTTCGGCAGCAATCCATGTCTAATTCTCAAAAGTGAGATGAAACCACAAGTACCTCAGATCATTAAAAATGTGTAATCAAACTTAGTAGAAGGGGTAGAGTTGGGCCTGATGATTCACCACCCCATAGCGTTGGCACCTTCCCATCCATGCTGCTCAAGGAAAGCCTTCTACCTTCAGTCCAGCCCAGAAAAAAAAAGAAAAGCAGGTTTTTAAACCATACATATTTCACTGTAGAAAACGGACACAGAACAGAGAAGCAAATCGCATTATTCTTCCACCTAGAAGTAATCACTCTTCTTGTGTTATTGTATATATCCAACCAGGCATGCACATAAAAGAGGATTTTTGTGACTGTAGCTACTGTTTCTTCCTTCTCTCTTGTCCTCAGCACGGCCCTTTGAGCGATCCACTATCAGAAGCAGATCTTTTAAAAAAATAAACCGAGCTTTGAGTGTTCTTCGAAGGACAAAGAGTGGGAGTACAGTTGCCAACCAAGCTGACCAGGGCAGAGAAAATTCTGAAGACACCACTGCCCCTGAAGGTAAGTGACCTCCCCGTGAGTCTGGACATGGGCTGGGCTTCCAGAATGACCTCAGGGGTGATGAGAACCAGACCACCACCCACTTCCTAGGACACCTCTCTTCACAAGGGCATAAAATATTTTTTACCTTGATCAGCCTACTTCTTACATAAGTAACTAAAGGCAGAAATGATTGTTCTCTTTTCACAGAGGGTGAGCAAATAGGTTTTGGAGCCCTTACCTTCAGGTGCTAGCTTAACACATATAAGAAATAATAATAATTAAGTGAAAAGCATTTAGAACATGGCTGGCATGCAGTAAATGCTATGTAAGTATTTTTTTCTTCTTATGACTAGGTATAATGTGTGGTTCTGAGTGTGTTTTTTCATGCATTAACTTATTTAATGCTCACAACAAACCTATGAAATGGCTACTATTATTACCCCTCTTTTACAGATAAGAAAATCGAGGCACAGGGAGATTACTTAGCTTGCCCCGAATTACCTTGCTTAACTTTGAATTCAGGTAATGTGGCTCTAGAATCCAGGCTCTGTTGGATCTTAGATCCTATGTGTTTATAAATGCAGCTGAGGAAATACTTTCTTTTTATCTTATGTTAGACCTTCAGAGCGGTAACGATAGCTCTTTAAAAAAAGGTTGAGCTTTCTTGTGTTCCAGGTAGTGTTTGTCCTAAGTCATTTAGATGTCACAAATCTAAGGGATAGGGATGATGATGATTCTCATTTTATAGATGAAGAAACGGACACCCAGAGAGTAAATCGCCAAAGTCACCCAACTAGAAAATGATAGACCTAGGACCTTAGCTCAGGTTCTGTGGCTCCAGAGCCCACTCTGGTAACCACTGGATTAAGGGCCCTCCTCTCCTGGGGGGTTGAGAGGTAGATCCCAAACCACTGTCTTTATCACACCTTCAGAGAATCCATGAGCAGTCCTAGAAAATCTCTCTTGCTTACTTGTCACCTCTCCCCTCTGCGCGTACCCATACACACGCACACTCTGGGCTCTCACTACTCTGAGCTCACTGCAGTCCTGTGAATACTGTGCCTCTCTCTCTCCCTTCCAGGCTGCTGTTCAGCTTTCACTCCCACACCCCTTCAGCTGCCATTCTCATTTCCTCCTTCCAGGCTCCGCATAGGCTTGGCTTCCTCCTAGAAGCCCTCCCCGACTCCCTCAGTCCTCTTTCCTTTGTGTTCTCGAAGCATCTGCATCTTTATTATAACAGTGTCCCTTTCACTGTCACTGCCTCTGTAAGAGCAGGGATTCTTTTGTGAGTGTGCATATCCTCAAGGTGAAGCACCATACCTGGCACACACAGTGGTGTTCGCTGAATGTGCCGTGAATATGGGATTACAACTCCCTGTCTGCCAGTCCTCCTCTTATGAAAGCGTCCTGAATTCTCCTCCATGTAAAGTTTTCTTCTGCCTGCATAAGATTTATTTGCCTGTTTATTGCAGAAACCTTTTTAATAATAGATTACTGTGTGAAAGGTACTAGCCTAGGCTCTATACCTTTATATAAAAATTATCAAATCCAGCTCCTGGCTTCAAGAGCCTCCTTCATGACGAAAAGAAAAGAAAATACCATGAAGAGTGAACTATAAATAAATGGCAGCGGCAGCGCAAGGGAAAGAAGCATCACTTGCAAGCAGGCTGTGTAACCTGTGTCTACGGGGCGGTTTATGACCTGGATGGGCACTGGGATCTTGACTGTGTGTTAGAAAGTAGTGGGAGCCATGTTTATAGCAGCAATGTCCACAATAGCCAAACTGTGGAAAGAGTCAAGATGTCCATCGACAGATGAATGGATAAAGAAGATGTGGTATATATACACAATGGAATATTATGCAGCCATCAAAAGGAATGAGATCTTGCCATTTGCAACGACGTGGATGGAACTGGAGGATGTTATGCTGAGTGAAATAAGTCAATCAGAGAAAGACACGTATCATATGACCTCACTGATATGAGGAATTCTTAATCTCAGGAAACACACTGAGGGTTGCTGGAGTGGTGGGGGGTGGGAGGGAGGGGGTGGCTGGGTGATAGTCATTGGGGAGGGTATGTGCTATGGTGAGCGCTGTGAATTGTGCAAGACTGTTGAATCACAGATCTGTACCTCTGAAACAAATAATGCAATATATGTTAAGAAAAAAAAAAGACGAAGATAGCAGGAGGGGAAGAATGAAGGGGAGTAAGTCGGCGGGGGAGACGAACCATGAGAGGCGATGGACTCTGAAAAACAAACTGAGGGTTCTAGAGGGGAGGGGGGTGGGGGATGGGTTAGCCTGGTGATGGGTATTAAAGAGGGCACATTCTGCGTGGAGCACTGGGTGTTATGCACAAACAATGAATCATGGAACACTACATCAAAAGCTAATGATGTAGTGTATGGTGATTAAAATAACAATAAAAAAATTTAAAAAAAAAAAGAAAGTAGTGGGAGCCAAGATAGGTCCTGGAGGGCATTTGGGAGTTTTGATTTGGGGCAGTGAACACACCGGAAAGCTTTTGCAGAGTGTTAGTGCAGGATCCGCACTATGTTCCGGGAAGATGGCCGCCGCATGAGGTGTGCAGGAGGGTTAGAGTGGGAGAGAATGGATTTCTTGAGATGCTCCAGGAAGCTATGACTCCAGAATGGGGTGAGGTGTTAAGACTTGGCAAGGCTGGTATGATGGTCTTTTCAGGATTTGTGAGGCAACAAAGTTTTCAAAAATGCCCTTCGAGTTGCATTGTTTCAGCAACCTGTGGTTGGTCCTGTGAACTCCCGTGGCATAGTTTATCCATCCTTTTTACAGGGGTAAAGAGTCTCCACTGCTTATTGGCTGTGTGACCCTGGCCAGGTTACTTAACTTCTCTGAGCTCCAGCATTCTGTCCTCTAAGAAGCAGGGATAATAATAATCTACTTCATAGGGTTGTTGTAAGTACTAAATCCAAAAAATATGCATGCAGCTGGCTAGCTCAATGCCTGGCACATAACACTCAGTAAATAACATCAAATCCCCAGTCCTTCAGTGAGGACACAATATTGAACAATTTTATTTCATTCCAGACCATCACAAGTTTGGCAGTTGGAAATTTTTTTTTAGACTTTATTTATTTGAGATTGTGTGTGTGTGCTGGGGTGAAAGGGAGAGGACCAGAGAGAGTCCCAAGCAGACTCCCTGGTGAGCACCGAGCCCAATGTGGGGCTCCATCCCACATCACTGAGATCACAGCCTCAGCCAAAATCAAGAGTGGGATGCTCAACTGGTAGAGCCACCGAAGCACCCCGACAAATTATTTTAACTTTTCAATGTCACTAGAGTCTCATTGGCGTGGTTCTAATTAATGTTATGTACAAGCGTAACTGGGTGTGTCCTTTTAGACTCTCAAATGGCCTGAGTAGTTTCAGTTTGGGAGGATGGTTTTTGTAAATCTATTGGAGTCGGGAGGAGGGCCGACAGGGGGAGGGGAACAAGAACCAGCAGTTTGATGATTATTTCTAAATCTTTCTTTGTTCGAAGTGTTTTTTGTTTTCTTTTTTTAAATCACCATTCCCTGTCACCAGACCTGTTTCAACAAATGCTTATGGTAACGCCTACTTAATGTAATCAAAGTAGTTTAAACATAATTGAACTCAATCACCCAAGCACTGTTGGCCCTGGGAACTGACACATTAAGGCTGCTATCCACAGACTTACAGCCAAGCCAATCGCTTACATTCAGTTACATCCCAGTGGAGGTTAAGGACCCACATTTGCAACGTCTCAGGCTTCCTCTGGCTGCTAAATTGCTTTGTTTATCATGTTCTGCAATACTTTGAAGTAATTTTAATTCTTTCTGTATTGTTCCTGGAGAGTTGAGCACTTCTTAATGAACTCACAGTTCATTAGGGAAAATGGACTAAGGTCAAGAGTTTTGAAAACAGAGTGCATATTAGGCAGAGCCAGACCTGCAGTTTTCCTCTTCCCAGATGACTTATGAAGAGAGAATCTTAGGGCAAAGGCAGCTACAGGAGACGAAAGCATCTCTACCCTCCACATCCACACTCAAGCAAGGGGAGGAGGAGCTGCGGCCGCCGCCAAGCTAGGTGTAACTTGCCTGGCATGTCATGGCGTCCCTTCTGCACGCTTCTACTCAGACTGAAGCAGAGGATGGCTCTAGTCAGCAGTGCTGGCTTATAGGTCTATAGGGCAAGTGCCCTGTGGGACGGTTGTGGATCCCTGGTTCCATGGAAACCTGAGGGAGGTGACAGGATGGCAGGTCACCTGGAGTCCCAGGCGGTGACTGGCCCTGAGGGCCACCTTCCTGTGCAACCTCCAGCCAGTCCTGTCACTTCCCCACTCTAAGCTCAAACGTCTTCACGTTGTAAAATAAAGCCATTCAACTGTCTGTCGCTATCAAACTGGACTACTGAGGAAGCTCTTCTGTGTGTGGGCACAGGGGTGGGGTGCGGGCTGGTGGGGAAGGGACCTGTGGAAGATTTTGTATGGAAAGGAGAGTCTTCAGTTAAAAGATAAAGTTGGAGGCACCCACCTAGGTCTCCGGATCTCCTGTGAGCTCTGAATTCAGCAATGCAGCCAGATCAGGGATGAGCCTCTGGAAGACACCACCTCTCCTTGGTCACGAATCAGGCTGTGTGACTTCCCTTTATTGACACCAGTGTCTGGGAGAGAGGCCTGGGAATTCCCTAAGCCTGAAAAAGCAGGGACTTCCAGGGAGAAAGCTTCAAAATGGCCTGGGAAGGCAGAAGAGCAGGTTTGTTCTGTTTTGTGGCTCAATACGTAGGTGCTGAAACTGCAGTCTCTTCCATAATGACCCTTCGTTCTCCTTCACTCCTTCACCCCAGGAGGCTTTGGCTGACACTTGTGGTTTGTGCACACAGCCACAGGACAGCAAGAAGTGATGTCCTCAAAGATCTTAGAGTCCAGGGGAGGATGTAAGAAATGAGCGTGGCTGATAACGGAAGGCTCAGTGCTGGGAGCAATAGAAGCTTTGGGGGGAATTGGGATGTTTAGACAGAGCAGGGAAAGAGTGGGATCAGGGTAGAGTTTAATTGAAAGGGATCATTTCATGCAAGTCTTGAAGGAAAAATTGGGTCTAGGCCTAAAATGAAAAACATTCCAGGCAGAGAAACTGATGCTGGCACAGAGGCAGGAAAATGGAAAACATGTACGAGGAATGATGAATAGTTTAGTTTGGCTGAAACCAAAGTTTGGCAAGAAGAAGAGTGGTTGGAAATGTCCGTTGGGTGGGTGTCTAAAATAAATACTGTCTTTGTCCATTTTAGTCTTTCCAAGGTTGTATCACCTGATTCCAGATGGTGAAATTACAAGCGTCAAGATCAATCGAGTGGATCCCAATGAAAGCCTCTCCATTAGGCTTGTGGGAGGCAGCGAAACCCCGCTGGTCCACATCATTATCCAGCACATTTACCGGGACGGGGTGATTGCCAGGGATGGCCGGCTCCTGCCAGGAGACATCATCCTGAAGGTAGATGCGGTTGCTGCAGGGCCATGAAAAGGGGCTTAATAAAAACCCCTTCAGAGCAAGTCAATGGATGGATGGAGGAAATGCTAA
This sequence comes from Callorhinus ursinus, assembly GCF_003265705.2. Classification (NCBI taxonomy): domain Eukaryota; kingdom Metazoa; phylum Chordata; class Mammalia; order Carnivora; family Otariidae; genus Callorhinus; species Callorhinus ursinus. The sequence goes on along the minus strand of NW_027397066.1, from coordinate 41,927,494 downwards.
ATAAATGTGAACGGTCCCTTTCTGTAGTTATCATGTTGAGAGGACTCTCATCTGAGACCTGTAATATAATTGAGATGGGTCTTTGTCCCCTTCTGTCTTGTTCTTCTAGTCTCTCCTTTCTGTAGAAGAGTGGTTCTGTCCCTGTATCATTTTGTCTGTTCTCCTTTTCTTTCTCGTCTCCCCTCCAGCTTCTGTCCCACTTCCCTCTCCCCACCTCCTGCTCCTCTTCGTCTCTCCTTCCTTCTACCTCCTCCTACTACTTTAACAATAACATGAAAGAAAACTGGAGCGTAGATCTTATGTTGTTTTTAGAGCAGATTAATGGAACATTCTGTATTTTATCCATTCACACACCCCTCCGTGGTAAATGTCTGGGAGCTTAATGGCCCTCCATGAGAAAAACCAAGAGGTAATCCTAAGCTATTCCCACCAAGCCACAGACATGGCGGGGCAGGCAGGTTGGCGGAACAGCGCCCCTTGGGCATTTCTGTCCTCTGAGGCTTGGGTGTCGGGAAGGACATTCGGGAAGAATTCTGAGAAGAAGAGAACGGATGAAGGGAGCATTGTTGATCAGACAGAAGTCAGACAGGTGGCAAGTGTGACAAGAAATCCCTCCCTGGTCCTGTGTTCCCTGTCCGATACCCAGAGGAGGGTTTCATCCCACTCCTTCTAGGTGGTTGATGGGCCGGCTCCTGACACATCATGTGCTATTTCTCTGGCAGAGAAATTCTTCTTTTTTTGGAATAAGAGGAGAAAGAATTTAAAGCAGTTGTCATAACAATCCTGAAACTCCCACTGGCCTCTGAGGTGGAGGACAAGGCAGGGCCTGTCAGGCTCCAGAGTGTGTCTGCAATGCAGTTGGGTGACACTCTGCATGGCTGCCCTGTAGAGGGAAGGAGCTGTCCTGCCTGGGAGGGTTACGTAATAAGACATTTTGATTCTTAGGGCCTTCAAGTGGCCCTGGCAGGCAAAGGGCTGCCAAGACTGTCTAGCAGAATCCCCTGGTCTTCTCCAGGCCTGGGTGCGATGGGGGAAAGCAGACGCAGGATCAGTGACCAAGCAGAGCAAGAGTTGTGAGCTCTCCTGGGCGTGGACAAAAGTGGTGAGCTGCTCTGTGTACGAGAGCCTCCATCCATCCATCCCTGGAGGGGTGGTGAAAAACCGGGATGGTGGGCTGCAGGAAGACCTCTTAAAATTTCACTCTGAGCCTCCTTTAACCATTGGCTTCAAGTACAAGAAATCCTACCCAACCATAGAAATTCAAGAAGGTTGTCTCTCTTCTGCGGGGCCCCTGTCCTTAAGACCCTGTGCAGAGTACAGTGCTGTCGTAAAATTGTTTTCTTGCAAAGCAGTGACTACCACTAGGGGCTGTAGCCTTCCGGCTGGGCCTGCTTAGTCAGAGTAATGAAAACCAGGAAGCCCCATGCAGCATCAGCCCCGCAGATAATGAATGAGGCATAGATGAGAGGGCTGAGCTTCAGGACGTTGAAGTAGAATAAAGAGATGCAGCCTTTCAGTAAGAGAGCCTAGAAACTCATTCACATCAGTTTGTTTGAAACTATACAGATTTTTTTTCCTTTTGTTGAGAACATGGGCAAAAGACCTCATAGGCAGGAACCACCTTAAGACCACACACACACACACACACACACACACACACACACACACGTGTACACACACACACGCATGCACACGTACGCACACATACACGCAGTGGCAGGCCACGGAAGTTCCAGGATGGATGACCCAGGGAGAAGAATTCATCTGGAGATCACTGGAAAGAAAGTGTCAGCTCAGTTTAATCTCAACAGCGGTTTAGTGTAATCATTTGAACCTAAGTGGGAAATTTTCTTCTTTTGCCTTTTCCTACTTTTTCTTCCTTTTTTCTCCCCCCCGCTCCCACCCACCCCTTCAGCTGAACGCTGAGTTTGGCAAGCAACAGGAATGAGGGCTGGGACTGTGAATAAATCTGGGGGCCTGTGCAGGGACAGGTTGAAGAGAGATGGCATCCACCGGGAGAGCTGAACAGGCGGCGCAGGTAACACAGAAGGAAAGCGGGGCTAGAAGTAATGTTGGAAGATGGGTGTGTCTGGAGATTTGGACAGAGGAGAAGGTGACAAACCAGAGCAGTCTTTAAGGAAGGGTCCTGCTGATGTTGTGGGCCTAGGCCTTCTAGGAAGTGTTGTGGCAGGTGGAGCTGGCTGATCCGCTCTAGCTTCCGGTCCCCTCCCCCCGCCACCAGGTCAACGGAATGGACATCAGCAACGTGCCTCACAACTATGCCCTGTGCCTCCTGCGGCAGCCATGCCAGGTGCTGCGGCTCACTGTGCTGCGTGAGCAGAAGTTCCAAAGCAGGAACAGCGGACAGGCGCCGGACGCCTATGGGCCCCGCGATGACCATTTTCATGTGATTCTCAACAAAAGCAGCCCTGAGGAGCAGCTTGGAATAAAACTGGTGCGCAGGGTGGATGAGCCTGGGGTATTCATCTTCAACTTGTTGAATGGTGGTGTGGCAGACCGACATGGTCAGCTGGAGGAGAATGATCGCGTGTTAGCCATCAATGGGCACGACCTTCGGTATGGCAGCCCCGAAAGCGCAGCTCATCTGATTCAGGTGAGTCACGGGTCATTGCCAAGATCCTGGCTAGAAACTGCAGGCGTGAGTGGGATGCTCACTACCCTGACCTACCTGCCCTCTTAGTACCATGTGTGACATGTGGTGCCCCCCTTTCCGGGAGTCAAGATTGAAGGACCAGGTAAGAACATTATGCAAGCAAATGATGTGTGTCAGGCTACGGACATTCCCTAAATGTTGCCAGCCATCCAATCTGACTGCCCATAGACACTCAGGGTTATATACTGCAACCTGATCAGGTTAAGATCACTTAAGATCAGCAGGGTTGTGTCATCTTTGTACCCAGTGTGTTATTTGCAGACTAGGGGTCATTCAGATACATTCTGGACGTATCCAAGACATCTAGAGGTACTAACTCCCATAAGAAACTGTGCCATCTACCCTCCAGGAATCCTGTGGACAGAGACCACTATGGGATTGGCTAAGGCTAAGCCCCGTCTCCATGTCTGAATCCAACCTCCTTGGAAAGCCCATGGGAACTCAAGTATGAAGCTAGAAGAATCTAAAAAGACAGGCATACAAATTATGTTCCCAATAGCCTGACATTGGTTCAAATTAATTCACTTTCCTGACTGGCATAGCATCATCAATCCCTAGCATGTATCTTGTTGCCTTTGGCTGGGTCACCATGGTTTTCTACCGTTTAATGAACTACCATCTTTATTCTTAGAAGGACAGGCTTCATTCTGGGCTCTTGTACTCTAACCCATTTATTCACTTCATTTAGCCAAGGTGTATTAATTTTCTGCTCACCTAGACATGTGTCAGGCACAGAGAACACAGAGATGATGGCCTCTTGGACTGTTCTCTCAAAGGAACCCTCAATCTAGTACAGGGGATGGACTTTCTGTAAATAATTGTCATATGGTGTATTAGTAATATAATGGAAAAATTAAGTACAGTGCTGTTTCAGATGTAGAGATTTTTGCTTGCATGGGCCTAGGAATTCTTTATAGAGAAGATCTTGAACTGGAGCTTTGAGGAATCAGAAATTCTCTAGGTAGAGAAGGCAGGGAGGGCATTTTAAGGGGATACAACACAAAAGAACATTTCCCTGGAAGCTGGTTAGGAAAAGCATTCATACCTGGAGCATGGTGTATATTAAAAAAAGCAGTCATAGACAAGGCAGGATTGGGAGGCAAGGACCAGATCCATGCTAAGAAGTTCAGACTTTATCCTCAAGGCCATGGGGTGTCATTGGAAGGTTTTAAAAAGGAAGTGATGTGATTTTCTAGATCTCTCTCAGGGTAGTAGAGAACTGATAGGAGAAGGGCCAGATTTGAGGTCTTATCTTATGAAGCATTTGCAATTACCTGGCACACTGTGTCAGCTTGCACTTAGTGATTAAATTATTAATACTTCAAGAGGAGACAGCGAGTCAGCAGTGGTAGTTAAATGAAACTTGTACCAAGTTCTGCTGAGGAGGATCATCAGAAGACAGAGCCTGCTTTCTAGAACTTGGTCACCTAAGCACACACAAGTCTCCGTACCCCGGGTTCCAGCCATGGAGTTCTTCCAGGTGTTGACAACTCTCTTCACTGTCATGTGTGTGGTATCTTCTCCCTCTTCCTCAAGAAGAACCAAGTAGTGTATGATACTGTCCTTGTAGGTGTGGACAGCCTGAGGCAAAGAGTACAAGGGGACTTACCCTACTTCCTCTCTCCCCCAGGATAGGAAGCGCATGTGGTATGTGGCTCTTGGTGGTGTCCCACTTTCAGAGTGATTCTCAATGTGATGGATGTTCATCTGCTTAACAGGCCCTGAGGCCATAGTCTGTGGAGCAGGTGGAGAAGATCAGAGTTACAGGAGGCATTTCCCCTCTGGACTTTATGCCATCTAGTCCCAAGTCCTTATGCCCAGCTTCAACTTCTCTGAACACCACACCTACATAACCAACTGCCTACTTGGTATCTCCATGTAAATATGTAAAAGGTATCTCAAACTTAATGTCTAAAACCAAATCCTTGACTTTTCCCTCCTCTACTCCTTGTCAAACCTGTTCTTTCCTCAGCCTTTTCCAGTCTCTAGAAATGGCACTATTTGCCCAGTTATTTGGGCCAAAAGAATCTCTTACTCTCTTTAATATGCTCTCTCTGTAATCCATTTCTCACCACCTCCGTGGCTTCCATCAGGCATGCTACCATTGGCACTGGGTCTCAGTGAGAGACCTCCCACCTGGCCTTTTGGATTCCACACCTGACTCTCTACCTCTGCTCTCTACGGCAGTTAGGTGGCCAATCGCCAGTCAGTCCCCTTGTGTCACTCCTGTGCTCAGCTCTCTGATGCTTCCCAAGGCACTCAGAGTAAAATTTCCAAATCTTAACAATAACCTTCAGAGCCATATGTAATTTGGCCTTTCGTTACCTTTCTAGCTTCATTTCTTAAGCGAAGTAGAGGGTTTCTAGTATTCTCATCCTTGCCTTACCATGCTCAGTCACATTGCCTTCTTGCTACTACTCCTCAAAAGTTGCAAGACTTTTTTCACATCAAGGCAGATGTTCTTGCTATCCCTCTGACTGCAAGAATCTTCCAAATGTCTAACTGCCATGCTTCATTCAGGGCTCCTTAAATGTCACCTTCACTGACCATTTCACTTAAAATAGCTTCTCCCACCCCCAGCTATATATCCTTTATTTAATCTGCTTTATTTTTTCCTACCAACTAATTACTTTATTACCTGTTAGCCTAGTATAGAATAATACAGTATTGTGTATCAAGCACTTACAGAAATGCCTGGCAAGAATAGACACTTGATAAATATTTGCTGAATGAATAAATTGAGTTGAGTTACAAAAATGTAAATATACAAAAGATTAGATTTTATACATTAATTCCATCTCTTAAGGATTTTTCATCAAATCGTTTACCAAAGAACAAACACCAAATCAACTTTTACATGCTGTTTGTCTCCAAGATGGAATTTCTACATCTTTTCCTCTTGAATTTCTTCAGAATTACCGGTTGAGCACCTTCTAGGTGCCGACAAGTGTGTGGATACAGTGGTAAACAAGACTGACACAGTTCCTGGCCTTGTAGAGCTTGGGGCATATTCTTGTCCCTGATCTCAGATACAGTCAAGTCAGAATTTAGCAGGTGGTTCTAGCCTGTATGTGTCAATGGGTGAGAACAGAAAATAGATGTTTATGAAAACATTAACCCATGGAAAAGGAAGAATCATTTTTCTCATCATGAACAAACTGCACTCTAAGCATTATTTTTCCCCTACTTTAGAAGTAGACTTTTTAGGTGATCATCAATTTTTTTTTTCGTGTCGTATTTGTCAACTCCTCTGCAGGTCAGTCTGGACTCACATTCTAGAGCTAATCTGCCAACGACACTCCGCAGCAGGCAAAAGAAAAACTCCCTTACTCATGCCATTTGGAAAAATTTTGATTACATGTGGCATTTTACTTTTGTAGATTAATAACAGAAGAAGGAAATTTTTTTCCCTGAGAAAGTAAATTTATGAAGTAAAATCTTGCCTAACAGTGAGACTTCCTGAAAGAGTCTTCTGCTTACTAAACAAAGCCAACGTGCTTTATAAGCAGGGGGAAAGGAAAAAAAAATTCTTTTAAAAACTTGGGCAAAGCTAGTTGGAAAAGAAATGGAAAAAGTAGAGTGCTGGGAAAATCCAGTTAAGCAATCTCAAGAGTGGATTTTATTTATGTGATACTTGTAACACACACCAGGCTGGGGGAATTAAACTTAATACCCTTCAAAGGTGGAGACTCAAGTTACCAACCAATCCTTGGCTGCCTGGCCTTCGTGTATCTCCTCCATGAATCATACTTGCCTTAGAAAGAAATTCCCAGACAACATGTCCTTTTGGTCATGTTTTCTCCCACAGTACCACACTTTTGCCTTTTTCTCCATTATTTCGGGGAAAAGTTATTACAGAGAAGCTACAACTGTTTTAAATTTGACCAACTTACATATGTAGAGTCTTAACCCCCACTTACTCAGCAGCCCCAGGTGTCAGAGCCCAGGAGTGAGTCGGACTCCTCTAGGAGGACAAGCCCTAAGGAGACAGAAGCTTCAAATATACAGCATTTGACTCCAATATTTGGAGCAGTTGACTCCAATAAACCTAGGACAACTTTATTTTTCTCCATTATCAATTTCTTAATTTTTTGAGCACCATGTCTAGAATCATTGTAGGTGGGACGCCTGGGTGGCTCAGTGGTTAAGCATCTGCCTTCAGCTCAGGTCATGATCCCAGGGTCCTGGGATAGAGTCCCACATCATGCTCCCTGCTCAGCTAGGAGCCTGCTTCTCCCTCTGCCTGCAGCTCCCCCTGCTTGTGTGTGCGTGCTCTCTCTCTAACAAATAGATAAATAAAATCTTAAAAAAAAAAAGATTCCATCTCTCTCTACTAATCAGTGTGCAAATGATTTATGCTGACAATACTATGCCTATTCTGAGATGCTCTCATCTATCTGCAATTCTGGAGCAGTGAGTTCAAATATATACAATTAAGAAATGAAGAAAGTAATTTTGGATTTCAAATTTGAGTCTCCTTCCTGTGTGTTTTTTTTCCTAGGCAACTCCCAAACTTGAGGCAGATGCTGAAAAAAAAATTCAAAGCCATTTGTAAAGGGGATGATAACCTCTAAGTTTTCATTAATACTTACAGATGTGTGAATTTTTGTTCCCTTTGCATGAATTAATATTTAAATTAGAAGTTATTTTATCAAAGAACAACTGGCAACCAGGCCTTTCAGACTTTTCAAAAGAATGTGAGCAGCCTCTAGTCAAAGTCAGAGAGTAAATAATGAACTACTCGTATTACCTACATTTGTTCTGAATATGTGGTTCCTGCTCATGAGTTTTGCACAACTGGAAAAAAGACGGAACTTTTGTCCCCTGGAGCCAGTAAGAACTGCCAGTGAAATAAGACCTGATAGATCAATGTGCTTTTTACAGATCAGCACAGCTAATACAGAGTCAAATCCCCATATAAACCAATTTTCTTAACATGGCACTGTAATAAATTTAATACAAAGGCTAAAGAATACATAAGTGTAAAAACCGTCTTAAGCTGAATTCTTAAAGTCCAGATGATTTTTATACAGGGCTCTAAATTTCATGCATTCATGATAAAGCATGACTTGGTAAACTATACAGCTTTTCAGCTTAGAATTTTGTCAGTGAATCTCATGCACAGCTCCATACTACAAATATTAGGGAATCTATTTTTATTTAATATTAGGGAATGTTGAGGCTACACTGCCCTTCCTACAACTCAAAATATCCCATGTGCATTTTTTTTAACACCACAGAATAGAATCAGCCACGAGAATAACTTCTAGATACCATAAAAGAAATGATGTTTGAGGCAAAGGACCTGGGTCATTCTGCTGACTCGGCAATCAGCCACAAGAACTCAAGAACTAAATTCTTATTTTGACCTTGTCATTGACCTCTGTATGACACTGTGTACATCATTAATGTCATCATTAACATCTTAGTCCTTAAAGATGTGCTTCTGGATAACAGGAGAGGAAGAAAAGGGGAGTATGTCAGAGGGGGAGACGAACCATGAGAGATGATGGACTCTGAAAAACAAACTGAGGGTTCTAGAGGGTAGGGGGGTGGGGGGATGGGTTAGCCTGGTGATGGGTATTGAGGAGGGCACGTTTTGCATGGTGCACTGGGTGTTATGAACAAACAATGAATCATGGAACACTGCATCAAAAACTAATGATGTAATATATGGTGATTAACATAACAATAAAAAAATTAAAAAAAAAAAAGATGTGCTTCTGGGAGCAGAAGGATGAATATGGAGCTACAGTCAAGAGGGAAAGTAGACCAAATTTCTGTTTCAAATCTTTTTCTACCCTGGTCAAATCCTAAGGTCCAATTCAACACTTTTCCTCAAAGCCTCCTTAATTTCCTTTTTCCTTGGCCAGACTCTGGTTGCTCTTTGCTCGCTAAAGTAGCTGCTGCCTCTCCAGCAGAAGATATTCTTGAATTCTTTTAAAAATGTGCCAGGAGCTATGCTAGGAGCTAGTGTTTCAATGATGAACAAATCTGTGCATCTCAGGTTTGCTTGTGCCAAGCTTGTTTTCTAGAAACTCTCCGCTTACAGTGTACCGTGTTAGCTTGTTCAGGAATTCTATTTCTGGAACCCCCAACTTTTTGCTCAGTGAGAGGTATTTTTCTCAGAATTTCTCTTGTTTACTGGAAGAGAGGGGTAGGGCAAGGACTTTGTTTCTGCACCTCGTTGTGTGGTATGCTGCCAGGTCAACAAATGACTGGTGACTTTGGTATTTTTCTAGCCTACCAACTGGTGATGGTTCTGATGCCTCCTGTGGTCTGTATTGTCATGTAGGATCTATGTGCCTTATGTGATCTCAAAGCTAGGCTGTACTGATATGAGATGTCCCTTAGTGAGGCCCTGGGAACCTCCTTGTCATCTTCTAATTAATTACTAATAATGAAGACCAACATCAGTGGAGCTCTTGGCTTCACAGAGCTAATCCCCTATGGATGTATGACGTGGCAAAACAGGAACCCCATCACTGAGGTCCTGGGTACAGCTGGTCCATCAGCGAAGAAACTACTCTATATTGGTTCTTCCAGGTCTGATTCTATACACACACACCCCGCTCAAATTTATTAGAGGGAGTCCAGAGTTCGTCATGCTTTTGAGATGATTTGAAAACATATGAAATATTAAAGAAAGTAGAAATATTTGACCGGGAAAGGAGAAGAGCTAAGAAAGAAGAGGGAGCCTTATCTTCAAGTAAGATCGTCCCACGGAAATTGATCTGGGGCCATCTGAGAGGATATGACTGGAGTCAATGGACAAGCAAGAAAATGGCAGATTTAGTTCAGCCCAAGGACAAACTTTCTAATTAGTGCTATCTAAGAATGGCCCACACTGCCCTGGGACACAGTGAGTTCACGGTCATTGGAGGCACTGAAGCATGAGCTGGGTGACAACATGGCAAAGATTTTGTGGGGGAACTGAAGCCTGGGTTACAGAGAGAATGTTGGCTTAGCTATCTGACATCTCTTCCATATATGTGACTATTTAATGATATGGAACCAGTGCCCCACAATTTCCCAGGGCATTGTGAACACAAAATAGATGAACTGACAAGGATCCTTGAGTAATTGGTGGAAGGGACGCTAAGATGGGGCAACCCCAGAGAGTATAGGAAAAAAAAAAAAAACCCATCCCTACTACCATACATTAAAAATCAAAGCTAGACTGTCTCCCTCTGGGATCCTGGGAAAAGAAATGAGTAGGGAACGCAGATGCAGGATGAATTATTTTTTAAGAAATGCTCATTAAAACCTTTGTTGGTGGAACACTAAGGAAAGACAAGCTTATGTTGTTATAAATGCAACTGTAGCTTTCACTTGTCTCTGTAACAAGAGTTCCCCAGTCAAGCATGGGTCGCCTGTGGACCCACACTGGTGTTATAAGGGTTGTGTGTTTATGGTCTCCCTGCTCTGAGCAATAGTCTGGATGCCTAGCAGCTTGGAATTTCCCTGTTTCAGGTTTTTAGAATGCTAAGAACTGTTTTATTTAAGCATATATATTTTTTAAGGCAGCAAATGCTGTAATGCCTGTGGTTGGAGTCAATCCTCCTTCACAGTGAATAGGTGAAGCCCTGGGCTAGGTGAGGAGGTCACACCTTGAACTACACGTGCACTATCAAGTCTCGGTCTGCCCTAGTTCTCACTGGCTGCCTTCGCCATTGCGTGGCCCCACACAGGGCAGAACGGTAGAAAGACGCCCTCTGCTCCGACGTACAGCTCTGCAAAATGCCTCTCCTGCTTTGTGTGGTGGCGTCTTTGATTGTCCATTTCTCTGCTCTGTGAAGTTTCTGATCTGTGTGGTATCCTGACATGATGAACACTTCTTATCGGCCACAGTGGCTTCTGTAGGGAAAAGAGCCATTCCCCGGGCTGAACATGAGCGTACAGGATGCTTGCCTTGCAAGACGTCAGCATAGAGCTTTCAGACTCCTCCTTCCAGTTACAAGAGATGGGATTTTATTATTTTTAAATGGGCTACACCTAAATGAGGCTGCCAGACTATGGTTCCCTTCTATGGCCTCTGCTTAGTCCCGTCATATAAATATTATTGGCAGTCTTGAGTCAAATCTCAAAAGAGCAGAGAAAAATAATCCTTAAACCATCACCCAAAAAGACAAGCCTTATCATGATAAATGCTACTCAGTTTTAACCCTTTGGTTTTCTCTGAATATTAGATTTTTCCTATTTCCTTGGCTAGAAGTAATGGGTTCCAGCCTAGAGAGTCTCGTGTGTGTAGCCCATATCTCTTTCATGGCACCTGTTCCTGACTGTCCCTGAAGTAGGACAAACGGAGGACAGGAGCCATGTCCCCAAGGCTCTTCGTGAAGTGACTGGCCCAGAGCAGGCACATGTCAGCCGTGGAGACAGAACAGCTACCAACAAGCTAAGGTCCCCAGGGGAGAACATGAGGGCCATTAGAAGTGCTTCCCTTTAACTGAAAGAAAGGAGAGAGGGGGTTTAACGCTCGGGCTCTTGGAAGAGGAAGGAGAAATAGGTACAACAGTTGGCCTTTGCAGCTTGTAACCACCGTGTCCAGAGTTTGCCTCGAAAATTGAGGCTGTTTAAAGGAGAAAGAAGAGAGGAAACTTCACCCGAAAAGGATTGTCCTCTAGCCTTGTCTGCTACTCAAGATAGCCACAATTGTGGCTTCCAAGAGATGCAAGAGAGATGCTATCCTACCCCTGTCTTGTAGCATGCTCTTCCTCTGAGTGTGGTATTGAAGCCAACGGATCTGCTGCACCCATCTTTCTGGCACATAGAATGTGGCTAAGCAATAACAAAGTTTGTCTCCCCTCACCTCCCCCTTCTCACACTTCACCTTCACACCCACAGAAAGAAAGACTTGCTGGTTCTAAGGGCTGTTTCTCAATGCTGGATCTGGCTGCTGCTAAGGGCTAGAGCCGGTACAAACACATTAGCCTATTTTCCACCTGAAAATAGGTGTTTTAGCAGCCTGGAAACCACCTGTTTCCACTTCAAACACTAGGAAAGAAAGTGAATCCGATAGAGTCTCCCTGAGAGCAGTTTGTAAGGTAGCTGGTTAAGAGCCACAGACCCAGCCTTGTAGAGAATTTATTTCCAAGTAAATTGATACCAGGGTTATTTATCGGAGCGTTGTTCCTGCCACCAGCTTACTACCAAAGTCGGCATTTGAAAATCTCTGAGAAATTTGTGTTTGAAATGTGAATTAAACGGCTCTCGCAGGCTGCTCCCTGGCATTTTGAATTTTACCTCGCAAGTTGATTTGATATAAGTCTCAGATTTTCCTCAATTCTTATGAGGTGCCTAGGTCACGTGATTGCTCCTGGGCCAAGTGAACGTGATACAACATGCAGGCCAAAGACAAACCCACTGCTGAGATCCTTCAAAACATTGGAGTTTCCCTGAAGATAAGGAGCAAATCTGGGCTCAGCAGTTGGAGTTTTGACTGGAGTATTTTCCACTTATCTCTTAGTCATTTTTGCTTCAGAAAGTTCCTAACGATAACCTCATTAGGCTAAGTGAGGCTTACGGTATAAAGAAGGAAACATTATTACAAAATACTCCTCTAAGAATTGAGTTTAGCTGGCTCATATTGTAGTTCTTCATGTCTGCCGGCTTCATTGTTTCCTGAGCTTGTTATTTTTGTTCTGATGCAAGCTCTATAGGTGATAGGAAACACCAAGGAATTCAAGATAGGCAAAGAACCGAGGGAAGGTATGTAAATGAGCATTGAGTAGACCAGCAAAAGGGATGACTGTGCTTTATGTGAAGGAACATGAGTGAAGGACTTGAACTTGCTTTTCGGGCCCTGTTCAGTAGGATTTTTGTAATTACAGAATTACAGAGACGAATCCACTTGACTGGCCCACCATATCCACCAATAGATATTCTTAATGCACTTTAGAGGTTGTTTTTAAAATTTCCTCTGATTTACAGCTACTCAGTTGATGATCCCTAAGTTTCAAGAGAGCTATGAGAAGAAATGTTTATTAACGTAAGGATGCAAAACCATGAAGGTTTGGGCTGGTTGGACAACCGTGGGGATCTGAATTCATTGATGGGGCTCTGATTGATTAAGGTTTTAAAAACAAGGTCGTCCTTCATGACCTGATTTTTCCATGGTCTGATAGCCATACCTGTAAAGGAAGAAAGGCAGGTGGGCCAATGTCCATCTCTGCTGTTGTGGTGAGTGGTCAGGGGATGGGGTGAAGAGAACCACCCCAGAAATTTACTCCTCTCTTTTCCACCTAGTCTTTCTTGGGGACCTTTCTAATCAACTCTGGGCCATCAGGGAGCTTTGTTAATGTACAGTTCACAGGGCTAAGGTCTCCTCTGTCTGCCTTGTGGATCTGGAGCCTCAGTAGTCAGCAGTTGTGGGAAAATGAGTAATGCTCTCAAACAGAAATGAAATTCATCTGTGGCGGAAAGCCAATTTGTAAGTTTATGGTGTGGAGTGGACCTCCCCAGTAAGCAATGTATTTGTTTGGAATGTTCTGGGCAAGCATCAGTGTGTATGGCAGAGAGGAAGACAAGTCAGAATTAGTGATAGTCCCATAAAAAATAAATGATCAAGGCAAAGGCCTTTAATCAGGCTGTCTTGGAACCTCTTAAGTCATCCCTGTATTGCTAAAGTGTTCATCCTTTCCCATGCCTATGTGTCTAGCACTGTAGATGCAGGATTTCTCTTCCTATGGTAGTAGAGTTGCTGCCACCAACTCTGTTCCTTTTTCTATACTGTTTACCTTAGGTCCAGGTTTTAGACTTTACACTGTATACTCTGTTCTATCTGAGAAGTCCTTCAGCTGTGGCTTGTGTGCAATGGAGCTGTCCTTTAAAAATAACAACGTTTGATGATGTCTTTACAAAAAACTATTGCATAAGTCAAACCTTCCCTAGTTTTTCCCTTGAAGCAGGTTGCATTCCCTGATTTAAAGATAAAGGAAATAATTCTCATGTTCTTGCCAAATTACAAAATGGGCACTGCCATGAGAAATACTAGATGCCATTTGTTTCCATTAGAGTAGAATAAAACTCGTATGTTGGTAAGCCCCTGGTGCCGGCCGTGTTGGATGGAAGCTCTGAGTGGCTAATGTCCGTGTCTTCTCCCCCAGGCCAGTGAAAGGCATGTTCACCTCGTCGTGTCCCGCCAGGTTCGGCTGCAGACTCCTGACATCTTTCAGGATGCTGGCTGGAACAGCAACAGCAGCCGGTCCCCAGGGCCAGGGGGCAGGAGCAGCACTCCCAAGGTGAGCCCCAGCTGGAGTATGTCCGCTCCTCCTGCAGGAAGCTATTTCTTGTGAAGGCTGCACACTTTAACCTTTCTAAGTGTAACCTCTGGACTTCATCACCTGAACACTGTTTGACTTGGCTTGTAAAACAAAAAGCCTGAGGTCCCATCCTCAGGACCTGGTGAGATAACAGATGTCTCCCATCCAAGCAAGAACGAAGAAGGTGCAAGAGAGTTTTGAAACTTTATCTTATAGACTTCACATGGGGACATAATTTCAAGTAAAAGCCAAATATATGTCATGTTTTTCCAATAGTCATTTTGCTTAAGGACCATTTTCATTCATTTTGAAATGAAATGGGATTTGCTTGGTTTTTGACTTTCGAAGTTCCCAGTCTGCCTGAAAATTATTTTATGAAAAATTAAATTATTATAATTATATATTATATTTAATATAAATTAAAATAATTCCTCTGTTAATTTTAGTAGGTTTGTTTTTGCAGAAGAGCCCAGGAAGATAATATAAACACTTGAAGTTCATGTAACATTATGGAGTAGTGGTGGGCGATGGGGCAAATCAGAAAGCAGATGCCCTATGTTACAGCATTTAAATTCAGAAATAATGTAAAGTAATGTGGATTAAGCAGAATGCATCTATAGGCTGAATGTATCCTTCAGGCCAGCAATTTGAGTCTCTCTTTCAATGAGGTGACTTAGCCCAATTTATACTTCTGTCTGTGTCTTCTATTAGAAGCAATGCCATGATCTCTCCATTGGATGGGTATCTAAAGCAACACAGACCTTGCTCAGTCCAAATTCAGAGTCCCATAGCCTTGGCTTGGCATCCTATTGTGATGGTAATGAGTTTCTAGCTGGTTCTCCTAAGATCTGATTTCATTAAGTCACTTGTAACTAAAGAAAAAAAAATCTATAGGTAGCCCATTCATCTTGCAAGAGATTAAGGAATGCCTATCATAGCAATCAGAACATATCAGGCTGTGTTTCAGTTTGGAATTACTCACAAGTTTGGGTTTTTGAGTAATGGATGCAGAAACAAGACTCAAAATTTTGATTTTGAAATGTGCCATTAATGATACAGCCTATGAGACCACACCCCCACCTCTTTCTGCAGCCAGCTAGCCAGCCGTGTCCCATAAATCCATAAATTCCAGGCTTATTTACAGTAAGCAATCTAGACAGACCAGGCAACTCTTGCTATTTTTTTGTGGATAAGGACTCCCTGGTGTCTTTTTTTAGTAAATACCATTAGTGTGTTTAAATTAAACTAATGGTATTTATTAATGGAAAACTAGTTTATTAGCTTAATCTAATTAATCTAATTAATTATAGCTGGATTAACTAGACCATATTGTATTTTAGCTCATTAAACCACTAAGCATGAGTCTTCCACCAGCACTGTGGGTCTATAATCCCTTCCACCTAACCACCACAAATCATGGAAACAGCTGGGATGAGCTGTTCAAATTTTTGCTGCAATCTATGTCATGTATCCAACTCCTGTAAAACATACAGAACAAACTGGCCCTAGTGGGACATTGTAATATTTTCATTTTAACTTATAGTTCTGTCTGTCTTCTGAGATGCCCCCCCACACACACACACGTACGTGGCCTATTTAAAATAAAACTAAGCCATATATGGCTCTTTGATGATTTAGGTTTTTATGATCCTACTAAGCTTTGTTTTATCTAGGAAACAAGATGGCTTTTTGAAAGTAGGAGCTTAAATGAGTCAGAGAAATACCAAAGGCGGCAAACCAAGACTTGTGAGACAGAAAAGTTTGTAGCCAACTGAAAAGTTAAAGACAAATAGGTGTCAAATGTAGGCATGTGGCTACCTCTGTGGGAGAGGAAAGTGACCAGAGAGAAATCACAGAGAGACTTCAACTGTAGTGGCACCCATATTTCTGACACTGGGTTGTAAGGTCCATGGGTAGGTCATTCTGTTCATCTTTATATATTTTTTTATAAATCTAAAATGTTTTATTTTAAAAATCCCAGTATTTTATAAAGTATGTATTTTTATAGCTAAGTGATAAGTAGACTAGTGCTCATGATGTTTTTGAATCAGCTTGAATTAGTTCATACTAAATTGTATTTTTGAACATTAGGGAACATCCTGAGGTCTCTAAAGTAGAGAAGGGGGGTTGGGAGAAAACCCAGATGGAAAAGAAGATCTCTGTCGTATTTAACTCTCTTTCTCCCCCAACCAGAGTCCAGCCACTCTGCATGGGAAAGGTTCATGGTGGTACTTGGGTTTTCCATTGCTAACATGGGTGTCTCTCTCTGGTGGGGAAGGCAGATGGCTGACAAAAACACAGGACAAAGGACACATTCCCATTTGTGGTAGCCCAGTCATTTGTGTGGAGCCCATAGATGCTTGAAACCTTCCCTTATTCAGCACAGCAAGGCTGTCGGGTAAGCACTGAGTAAGTGTGGAAGAAGACTCCGCTCTCCAGATTCGTTTTAATGTTGAGTCTCAGTTTTTCTGCCTGGACACATTTAAGTGTGAATAAATAGAAATAATATTTCTTTCCCTTTCCTCAAAGATACCTGGCCAATTTGTACATTATTCAAGGAATATTTATTCACAACAAAATAATTAGGGCCTCATTTATTTCTATTAACTGGTGTGGCTGGTGAGAAGCCATTTCTGGAATATTTCATAAGATATGTAATTTTGCCGCTTTCAGTGAATTTAGTGACACTTTTTTTTAATGAAGTATTCTCAGATCAAAGGTGTTTCTTCAGTCACAGGTGTGCCCTACATGGGCATTCTACCCCACTTCATAAATGAGGTTGGGAGAGCTTTGAGTGATGACGGTATTACAAGATCTCCAAAGATATTACTATGAGAAATCCAAATAACAATGAAATGTGTTTAAACTTACTACCTAGAAAGGCAATTAAATTATTGGAATCTTCTTTTCCTCTTGTAAATAGGGCAAATCTTGTAAATATTGATAAAACCCAGTATATGCAAAATTGTGGGAAATCGGCAAGTTCACAATGTATTGGTGAGAGTATAGGTGATCGAACCATTTCCTATGTATCAAAATGTAAAATGCCCAGTCTCTTTGATTCAGCAGTTGTACTTTTAGGACATTAGCCCAAGGAAATATTTATACAAGTGCACAAGATATGTGTCTAAGGATGTTCACAGTGACACTGTTTAATTTTGCAAGAAGCTTATAAACAACAAAAATGGTCCTCAGTCGGGGGATAGGACATATCCACATGATGAAGTACTAGGCGGCTGTTCAAGAATGCAATAGAGTGTGTGTGTGTGTGAGTGTGTGTACGTACACATACATTTTTTAATGTGAAAAGATGTCCTTGTTTTCCAGAGCATGCCATACTGTGTTTTTAGACATCACCTTGGGAGACTGATTCGCTACCCCTACAATATCCCTGGCTTCCGTGTGGAAATAATGGAGGAAAACACTTCTTTTTGAGGATCAGGAGTACATGCTTTATGAATATCCGCAGGAAAGAGCTGAAACAACAGAGCAGCCAGGAGGAGTCTCTAGGTTTAGAACTTTGCCCTGAGTTGTGGGCATTTCAGAACTGCCTGCATTTCCAAGCAGGGCTCTTCTGAGAGATGTTTGTGATTAAGGCAGAGACATGCAGCATCTAACTGCTTTGTGGGAGAGAAGGGTCAGGAACTGAGAATGGACCTGGAGAGCACCTCCAGAACTCCTCTGGAGCGCTAGGACCACTGCGTTCATACAGTTACTTATTTGTCTTATGTTGAACCTTTGCCCTGAAGAAGTTCCCATTTCAGTTTTATAACTCACTTCTGATAACCAGTCTCTTCAAGGTTCTGGGGTTTATAGAGACACACAACCCAGACCTTCCGAGTACTAATTGTAACATACACCTGGCCATAGTAGTTTGTAATTCCTGATTTAGTATTCTGTTACTACCAAAAACAATTTGTGGCAACTTGTAATTTAACCATCCATTTATTTGACAAACATAGTTACCATCTTTAATGTGCTAAATGCTATATTCAGTGCTAGGGATATAGTAACAGGCTACTACTGGATATAATAAGGCCACTAAAACAGGCATGGGTAATTTTATACCTTAGAAAATTGTGAGATATAAATGCACGAAAAACCTAGGCTTATCTTCATAATGAAGTGTTAAAAATGGACTCTTGTGCATGCAGGCAATAGTTCTATATGATGTTAACCATCAACTTTACAGAAATTTAATTATCATTCACTTGATTTGTTGAATAGATAATACATTCACAGGGTTCAAAAAATGGAAAGTATGCATGAAAGAGCCTCCCACCCATGCCTGATCTGTCCGGTTCCCACCTTCACACCCATAAAGCCACTTTCTTGTTTCCAGAGTGTCTTCATGAAATGCAAATATTAATACAATTTCTCCTCCCCCTTTTTAAACAGAAGGAATATACTTACACTTTCTTTTGTACCCTGATTTTTTTTTACCAGATACATTTTTAAATTTTCTTTCTTTAGATACAACTGTAAGCTGTGTTTTAAGCTATAGACTTCTCTGAGGTCTGATCGAATATTATAAATATTTATTTGCAGTGCACATTCTCATTTATACCCCTAGGTCATTGCACAAGCAGGGAGGAGAACACATTTTCAGAAAAATTATATGTTGATATGTACTCATTGATAAACATGCCCTTGACTGACTGTCTTATTGCTCCAAGATAACACTGCATGTAGCTTTGAACGTTTTTAGTCTAGAGTTGCTGAACTGAAATCACAGTTCTCTTAATTTGCTTTTCGAAAGTCGGTCCTCAGTGTATGCTATACAATGTGTACACTATATTTTTATGTAATTAAAGGGTAGAACGGCATATTACTTAGAAATGCTGAAGTAAGAGTAAAGATGCTAATTGGAGAGAACCCAGTCAGTAGGGAGTTTTTAGAGTGGAATATCTATGAAATCCATTATTTTTCCTTAAGGAGTTCTATAATTGAGTCCCTCCTTAAATTAAACTGAGACTATTTAATTAAAATACTGTTACTTTTTTTTAACTTAGAAAAAAAAATCCTGCTACTCATGAATGACAAGCTTTTTATGAGATACTACTATGAGGAATAAATGAGTCACTTGAGAAATTTTGGGTGCAGTTCACTTTGCATGCTTACTATTTCTCCAGTGGCCTCCAACCTGTTCCTCTTCCATTTCTTCCATTCCCGTTCGAAATGCAAACTTTCTCTGAATCAGCCTATAGAATTTGGAATAATACAACTGCTGAGGATGGGGGATAAAGCCAGGGTTCTCTCTGCATGTGTCTTTCTCTGTGAGACCAAAGACTACCGTCACAGATTTATCCAACTTGGGTAGTTTTTGTATGTAGGAAATGCAAACCCTCTTGTAAGCAGATGTGCTATGTTTGTTTTTCTGTCTGTGCCTTTAGCCCCTCCATTCTGTGGTCACTTGCCGTGAGAAGGTGGTAAGTGTCCAAAAAGACCCCAGTGAATCTCTCGGCATGACCGTTGCTGGCGGAGCATCACATAGGGAATGGGATTTGCCTATCTACGTCATCAGTGTTGAGCCCGGAGGAGTCATAAGCAGAGATGGAAGAATAAAAACAGGTAAAAAGACACTTAAGGTACTGGGGCAGTGGGGTGTTAAAATGAGTTAGCAGCTTGCTGGGTTGGGTCACTGCTTCCAGAAATAATGAGAGGATGAGACACTGAGCTGCCTAGGACCTCTGTTACCCATTGACCATGACTGGTTTTGGTATACCTGCTGGACTGGGTTTCACCCCTCTTAGTTTGTGTGTGTGGATGTGGGCCACTTGGCTTGCTAATAAAGTGAGTACCTGCAAAATATGCCAAGAAGTAATGGGGAACTTCTACAGTTATGAGCAAGTGGCCTCAACTGAATAGCATAATTTGGTTCCATTCTTTCTAAGTGATTCTTTGCTGGATTGATCCTGTGATGAACCTATTCATGAATTGTTCCATTTTATGGGTTGGATGGGAGAAATACTTTCATAGATTTTGAGTCAATGAATATTAAGTGAAAGTACCATGCTAGGTTCTTTCCCACTGTTAAAAAAAAAATGTTTCATTATTTTAATCTTATGCGTGCTGGGCTACTTTGAATGAAGGAAAGGGATGTCACATATGTATCCTTAATAATAAATTTCCATGAGTGGGTAGCTCAGATGGTTGAGCAACTATGTCATTTAAGGGCTTAGATTCAAGAGTTCAATGTGAAGTTTCTGAAGTACAGTTGCTTGGCCTGAGGAGCCACAGGGGGGTAGCATGGTAAGGGATTTCTTTGGCCAACCTAACAGTGCATCTTTTGGGGTTAGGCAAGACTCCAACCCTTTCCCATATGTCTCTTCCTATCTTTTTACTCTTGCTATGGCTATTCTGTGTGAAAAAGATGATATTCAATGGAGGCAGAAGATCAGGAGAGAGATAAAAGACTAGAAATTGGAGGTAGGAGAGGTATGTGTTTTGGTTTGTCTTGCTCTTCCTTTTCACCCAAGCACCTGGGTGGAGAATGATGAGGTTCACCAAGAAGTGACTTGTTAGCAAGAGAACGTGAGCAGAGGATTGTGTAGTATGGTGTGTGGAAATGGCCTTGTACATAGTAGGTGCTTACCCAACAGTAGGAGTATTACCTTTGCAGTGAACCACAATGTTAACTCCCTTTTCCCTCTTCAAGAGCGTAGTTCCAGTTCATTTTTCTTAACTGCTATAGACTCCTCTGCCAGACCCTTTCAGGGGTAGTCTCTTATTCACTCATGCAATCCATATTTATTGGGTGCCTACCACATGCCAGGCTCTATGCAGGCACTCGGAGCTTTTGCTAAACGCTCTCCCTTTGTGCTAAAAACGAGAAACAAGACATGAAGAAGTAGGTTTTCTTGGATTAAATAGTAAACAAGGCTAATTTATCTTCCTTCTTTCCTTTTTTAAATTTTTTAATTTTTTTTAAAGATTTTATTTACTTGACAGAGAGAGACAGTGAGAGAGGGAACACAAGCAGGGGGAGCGGAAGAAGGAGAAGCAGTCTCCCGGCTGAGCAGGGAGCCCGATATGGGGCTCGATCCCAGGACTCTGGGATCATGACCTGAGCCAGAGGCAGACACTTAACGATTGAGCCACCCAGGTGCCCCTCTTTCCTTTTTTTTTTTTTTTTAAAGGCAAGAGCCAAACACTAATGGGTATGCTTTAGAAACCTCCAAACATAACTTACCAATGCCTTGAAACATGCACACGCTAACCGTTTGCTATTCGAGAACTCAGCCTTATGCCAATGCAGGAGGCTAATGACAAGCCCCCTTCACCTCACTCACTCCCCCGCATCCTGCTCAGTCCTTTCTCCTTGGCACTTTTACAAAGTTCTTGTTTGCACTCTTACTAAGGACGGCTTCTGCTTCTCTGGCCATTAGGTGACATCTTATTAAATGTGAATGGGATTGAACTAACAGAAGTCAGCCGGAGTGAGGCAGTTGCATTATTGAAAAGTACATCCTCCTTGGTGGTTCTTAAAGCTTTGGAAGTCAAAGAACGTGAGCCCCAGGAAGCTCCAGGCAGCGCAGCAGCCCTGGACTCCAACCACAACATGGCCCCAGCCGGAGACTGGTCCCCCTCCTGGACCATGTGGCTGGAATTACCACGGTGAGTCCCAACATGACCTGCTTGGAGAGGTGTGGAAGGAAACAATTACATTTCTTAGAGCACTCTTTTATTCTTTTGGGCTGATTCATGGCACTAGCATCTTCATGAGTCCCAGGTTTGACTGTAAGACTATTTGAAATAATTCTGTCTTCTCTTCTGTTACTGAAACTGCATGCACAAAGCCCAGGGCAGGGTGAAAGACTGGACATGGAAACATTGCTATCCACTCATGTTGAGGACCTTGGAGCTCGCCTGTATGGTTGTATCAGTTGCTCATGCAGCAGAGAGCTCAGCTGACAAGGACAGAAGGCTAAAATCCAGCCTTCTGGAACCCACCATGGAGCCAGGGGAAGGATTACGTTTCCCTAATTTGCTAGTGGCAATCCTCAGAACTTGCCATGGAGGGTAAACCCTTCATTGGTTTTACCTCCTTAGCATTGGTGGGGCCCTAGCTGAACATAATGCAGAAGAACATTTTGCCTGTACCCAGATGTTTGAGCATGTGCTGATTGAGGGTATGTCTCAGTCTCTTTCTCCCTAGTTCCTACTCTTGTAAAGTTCTTTTATGAAACTTCAGGAAGCAGCTGGGTTGTCATTTTAGTGAGATGTAACTAGAGCTTTACAGTGAAGCCATTAAATTGTCTCAGACACTCCAGGCAAATTTTTAAGGGAAGCTTTACTAAATGACTAAATGCAGAAATTAAATATTCAAAGGACAGATAAATTGGGGTTTGCACACCTGCATCAGAGCATGAATCCTTGGCCTTCAAAGGATTGCCTTACAAATTCCAAATGCATGATTTAAATGTTAAGTATTAGTCACTGAAGATGAAGTGCCATAGGATTAAATGAATGAAAGTAGGATGTTTGGTTTTAGTGCATTTTTCTTGAGGGTGGAGATAGGATGGTTTCTCTGTTTTTCTTTTCTTTTTCAAATTTTAAATGAGGTTTTAAAAAACCTCCCTGTCTCAAATACACTGACCTAGATTCCTTTTTGAGCCTTTCTTAGTTGATAAATTATTTTTAAAATAAGTATATTTTTAAACAGTTAAAAAACTGAGCATTGAGGCTGTTTGAAAAGCTTCAAGCATTTTAGAACTGAATGTGAATGGAAGAAGAGAGTGTTATTTCAACATTTTTTAAAAAATCTTTCTGAAACCGGAATCTATGAAAGTAGGTCATTTTTTTTTTTTTGTTGGTTGAAAGCTATTCATCATGTATTCACACTTCCTCACTGTGCATTCATGTAAGACAGGACAAATATGAGATGCTTTTTGCTCCAATTACAACCACGTGGATGGCTTCCTCTCCCTCCACTTTTTGTCACTTGGCCTTAGGCAGCAATTCTCTGCTCTTGCCAGAAGGATCGTCTGGATGGGGTTCATTTCTTTTGAAAGTAGACAGGAAGTGTGAAATGATGCCAACACAGACAACCCTGGCAGCCCCCCATCTCCTCGCAGTGATATGATCACAGTAGAATCCCAAGGCACCAAAGGGGAGAGTGTGCCCTCAGATCTATCCTCCCAGACCCACTCAACAGAGGTAGTCACTGTTACCAATTCCTGTGCGTGTTTGCAGGGAAAGTCTATGTCAGGGGTTGGCAGACTTCTTCTGTAAAGGGCCGGATTTGAGGCTTTGAGGGTCACACTCTGTGTTGCGGATACTCAGTGTTGCTGCTGTAGCGTGGAAGTAGCCATAGACAGTATGCATATGAATAAGGGTGGCTGTTGGGTCACAAAGACAGGCGGTGGACTGGGCCGTAGTTTGCTGGCCCCTGGTCTGGGCATCTATGTACACAAGCACACACAGTGGTAGCATACCCGCTATTGTGTACCATGATTTTTTTTTTTTTTAAATCTTAAGAATATCCTTGGGTGTCATTTCACATGAGTACATATCCAGCTGTGTTGTTCTCTTCTATGGCTGATAGCATTCTGTTGTACAGATCAGCCGTAATTACTGAACGAGTTCCTATGAGCAGCGAACACTTGGGCTGTTTTCCACCTCTGCTTTCACAAACAATGCTGCAGTAAGAATTCGTGAGGGACGTACAGGGGTAGCCATTGTACTAGTGTGGTGTCCACTCACCACAGAGCTGGTTACAGAAACCACAGAGCGTCTGCCCAGCCATGGGGCAGGCTGCTTGGATAGAAAAGTACTGGATCACACTCCTTTGGACTAGGCTGTCTCAGTCATCGCATCACTGTTAGCGAGCAGTGAGCGGCGGTGTGGACAAGTGGGAGGCCCTTCTCCTCTCTTCCTCTGTATGCATGGCTTATCCTTTTCACCTGATTTTCAAAATAACAGATATTTTGGGTTCTTCTAGGGAGTCCAGATATGTATGTATCTTTTATGTTTCACGTCTTGCGTTTTCTGTTGAATCACTCTTTGCTTATTGTGATCTGCCCTTCGTATTACTTTAGCTTATCCTTTCCAGCTTCTACTTCCATTTTGGTAGTGGTTTTTTTTTTTTTTTTTTTTAAATTTTTTTTTTTTTTTTTTGGGGGGGGAATGAGATAGAGAGAGAGAGCATGAGATGGGGGAGGGTCCAAGGGAGAAGCAGACACCCTGCTGAGCAGGGAGCCCGATGCGGGACTCGATCCCGGGACTCCAGGATCATGACCTGAGCCGAAGGCAGTCGCTTAACCAACTGAGCCACCCAGGCGCCCTTGGTAGTGGTTTTATTCCTCCCTTCCGTGTCTTTCCTCTGTCAGCTCATTTCTTCTCTCGTCTCATGTCTTCCTGGAAATCTTACATCTCTGCGTGGATCTCTTGTTTATAGAGGAATTGTTTCGGGATTATTTTAAATTCAAAGTGATGTGGTTGGTTATACATTTCATTTTCTATGGTAGCATTTTGTTTCTGTGGCAGCATTTTTCTGGTGAGTGGTTTTTGTGTTACTGTTTTTACTGTTACTTTCCCTCTTTTCTGTTGTCTTGTGTGTCTGCCTGCTAGGTCTTTTGTAATCTTTGAGTTAGGTGAATTTTTCCTGGAGCAGCTATTGGCTGGAGGTTCATCAGGGGAAGGAACCGGGGCCACCTTCCAAGTGGTAGAAGCGTCTCTTTATGACACGGGGTTGTGTTGCTTCACTTCTCTCGACCCAGATCAGCAGTCCGCGTCTCTCCCGTCCACCCAGGCTACTAGCTGGACGTACATTCGGGTTATCTGTTTGTTTTCTCGTAGCCTCGCGCGTGCCCGTCTTCTCTGTCAGATTGGGCCCGGGGAAGCTCTGCCCACGGCCAGCCTGCCTGTTTCTGGGGTTCCACTGTGGAGTGGGTGTTTTGCCCGTCGGAGTAGGCCACTCCCTGCGGACCCCAGCTGTGGGCATCCTCACTTCCGGCTTCCCCCTTTCACTGCCTTCAGAAGTCGGTTCTCCCCCCTCGTCTGCAGTGACCCAGTTTTGTCTCAGCTGGAGTTTGCATTTCTGTTTCCAAGTCTCCTAGTTGCCCTTATTGTAATGTTTAAAAGCATAAGGGGAAACATAATCTTCACTCTGACATTTTTAAACTAGAAGTCTGTCCATCCTGGCATTTTTCAGACGTCCTTAATACTGTTACGTTCCTTTACCAGGCTCTCAGCTAGTTTCAGGATGCAAGCCCCCAAGTCATCACACTGCTACAATTTTTATGGATGGGTATGTCTCCTCACATCTCTACTCTTGACTGCAGAGAGCTTCAAAGACCCCAGTTTCTCCCCGATTGATGCAATACCATTGGCTTAAATGTCTCAAGTCATTTGGCATGACTGATGTCCTAAGAATTTCAGGCCATTTGTCATACCTCAGCAAGTTGTTTGAACTGCTATAGACTGAGGCTGAAAATAGATGTACATATTTTTTTAATTCACAAGGGCATTTCCCTCCAAGTTATACATTTTCTCCAAAACATTTTCCCCTTACAACAGATTTTGAGGAAACCTATTTGCCCTGAAGTATGATCCAGTCAGTTACCTAAGATTCTCCACTAGTGAAGAAAAATGATGTGTCAGCAGGTCTAGAAACAGGACACCCTTTCCTAGGCCGTCATAACCACGCCCTCAGGTACAGCCCAACACAGTGAGTAATCACGAAGATGGTGTTCGTATACTGAGCGAGCCCTGGCCTGTTCTGAACCAGTGGGTGTCAGGTAGAAGCAGTAGCAGAGAGAGTAAAAGTGGGTTATACAGGACAGTGCAAGCATACCTCACCCTTCTCAGTGGTTCCTCCTGTAGCCAGGAGTAACCCCTGGGCAGCAGCTCCCGATGCGGTCTCTAAACTAGCCCAATGAGCAGACACCATTCGGCTGAGGGGGGATGCAGAAATCACGGAAGACCTTCTGCTGTATTTCCTGTTGGCTTTCAGGCCCAGAATCCACATCTGGAAGTCTTTCAAAACATGCTCTCGTCTGGACTAGTACGACAGAGGAGGGATGAATTAATATGTATTATTATTATGCAGGCAGAGGGTGCTTCGGGAACCCAGAAAAGATTTTGGAGTGAATTGATGAGAAGAGTGGCAACATTTTTTTACAAACCTCTTTGGCTTGAACAAAAGATAACTGGACTCTCATACCTACTTCTGCCTTTGGTCTGTTGCCAGATCACCTATCATGTGTCTTCTGAGCTTAAATGCTTATTAGAAAATGAGATTTTTTTTCAAAGGCAAATATTATCTCACTCTTCTGATAAAAGTATTTTTTGACCTCTAGACTCCCTGAAAGGCACACACTTTGAGAACCACATTTTAGTAGTAGAGAGGCTCAGTGAAATTTTGAGGTCCTCTGAGAAAAGAGGAACCCTTAAAGGAGACGGAGAAGGAACAGCCAGTGAAACAGAAAAATATACAGCTTCTTGAGCAACCCAAGACTTCACTGTAGTCCCTAACGTGGAGTTGATTTGTGAAGTAACCATAATTTCCTCATTGGGAGAAAATTACTAAACTCCTTGCTATTCTTTAAACTATGCCAACTCTTCTTCAATGAGGCCTAAATTTAGAGAATGAGTTCAGAATAGGAAAAAAGCTCACATTTAGAATTTAAAGTCACTTAATATTTCAACGGTAAATCCTGAACATCATCGATCAAAGCCAGGTTCCACATTTCCCAATGGGGAGTGGAGTAATTCAACTTGAGTAACGAATGCCCAGTACTAATCCATTTCCAACTAACCAAGGTCTGACTTTGAAAGGGTTTAACATACTGCATTCTTGCTGCTGCAATGAAGTTGAAATACTTCACACAAAGGAAGGAAAGTACTGAGTGAAAAAAAAAATACTAGTAACACTGCCAGCCACTTGAATGCATGGCACGGAGGGCAGGATTTTTGTCTGTTCTGAGTAGGGTGCACTCAATAAACGTCTGCTGAAAGATGATCCAAGCAGATAGATACTTTCTCTCCAATATCAAAACAAGAGTCGAGGAAAATAGACACAATTCGTGACTTAATGTTAGGTTGAAAATTTTATACTAGAACATAAATTTTAGATGCTGAGGTTTATAGCTTGTCCACATGAAATAAAATACTAAGACTCAGTATAAGGTCCAAGGTGATACTTAACCCTTATCGAGTAGAAGCAATCCAATGTCAGACCTGTTCAAAGTCTCGTTGTTCCTGTCCTCAGAAGAAAAGACACATTGATCCAGTGGTCCAAGGAGTAAGAAGTACTTGTTTCAAATATTGTTCTATATACCAGTTTATATGTTTTAGGGAATCATGGCTGGGAAGTGTTAAGGTAGCTATTTGCTCATGATCTCGCGTAAGAATCACCCAATTCTTCATGTGCTTTCCCTCAAGTATTGGGCACAGGAAGGAATGTAATGCTCTGGTATTTGGAGAACTGCCAATTACCTGCATTGTATACGAGCAGTGGGTGAGCCATTATGTAAATGTGCTGACATACCACAGCTCCTTCAGGAGGAACTTACTATTGACATGAAGTCTGTGAAATACAGCTGATGAATATTTTAGTCAAAATATAGTTGTTTTATTTAATGAAAATCATTCTTCAGCTATCAGTGAAATTGATTATTGTAAATTATGTGTGACAACAGATATAAAACAAAGCTGAACTGAATTTTATCCCTACATTCTAAAGTTATCCCCCAAACAAAGCCAAAGCTTATTTCAAGTTGGAATCAGCAACCCTATGAAACATTACACTGATTAGCAAGTTTGGTAACAAATGTTAATGACCAACTTCATCACTTAATAAAACCTTTTACAAGAGACATTTTATTGGTTTCTCAAAAAGCACTTAATATTTTCAGGTACAGCTTATAAACAAAACAATTATATTTTGATTTTTACCGATATGAAAATGCTAATTTTCTTTCAAACCAGTTCAACCGGGGGATTTTAGTCAAATCCAGTTCCTGACACTACCTGTCACAACTCTTAACACAGTTTACACTTGGCCTGCACCTATGTTAACTGATCCAGCTGCCACTGAATATTGAGAGTTTCTTCCATCTTATCTATTTTAGGTGAGGATTCTACTCACAGAAGACATGTGACCTCTCCTTCTCCCATTCTATAACTTCCTATTCAGTTTACTGTTTTCGATTATGAATCATTCTTACAACCTTTAAATGTACCTCAATTTCCATTCACTTTATGCCTGCATGCTTCTCTATAACCTACCGAACATGTAGAACTACATTTAAAACGGTATTTTTCAAAAGTCAAAACTTTGGCAACTGCATTCATTATTAGGGTTAGGTTTTTTAAGTTTTTTTTTCACAGAGAATCATTTAAAGGGTTTTTGCCTTCATTAAAATTATATTCACAACCAAATAAAAATGATATTGCTTGCATTTGGTTCTTCATCAGTAAGGATTTAGGTCTATCCAATTTGTTTAATATAAACACAACATAATAGTATTTTTTAAAGGGTGTATAGCAATGGAAAACAATTCAGCTAGAAAAAGCCCACTAACAGCACGAATGTCACTGGGCTTTGACAATTCTGAGTGAAACCCATCCAATGCTATTTAGCCTGAAAAAAACGTCAATAAAGGGAATGGGAGATGAATCATAATAATTATTCACTAAGAGTTGAACCTAACTGTGCAGATATACTGCTTACACATTCTATTTCAGATACCTGTATAACTGTAAAGATGTTATATTACGAAGAAACACAGCCGGAAGTCTGGGCTTCTGCATTGTAGGAGGTTACGAAGAATATAATGGGAACAAACCTTTTTTTATTAAGTCCATTGTTGAAGGAACACCAGCGTACAATGATGGAAGAATTAGGTAATAATGACTACTTATTACCAATATTTTGTTTTCTAAATGCAAAAGATTGGCCCCATTAGAAATAACGCATGTACTATATACCTTGTTTTATTGTAAGAAAAACATCTACATAGCATTGAATTTCTAAGAATTCCTTGGTCCCTTACAGCAACTTCCTATGCTTTTAGCGTCCCTTCTAACAGAAGCTGACTGGAGAGTTTGCAGAATTTAAGCGAGGTGCGGGGGGGGGGAGCCTTAATTAGGTATTCTTAATTAGAATTTTATGTAACTAAAATTGACAGATGGAGCAAAAACTAGGACCACCAAATACACTTGCATTGACTCCAGCTCTGGATCAAAATGCTAATCATGTGTTGTTTTATGTTTTTTAGATGTGGTGATATTCTTCTGGCTGTCAATGGTAGAAGTACAGCAGGAATGATACATGCTTGCTTGGCAAGGATGCTGAAAGAACTTAAAGGAAAGATTACTCTCACTATTGTTTCTTGGCCTGGCACTTTTTTATAGAATCAATGATGGGTCATAGGAAAACAGAAAACTACAGATAAGCTATGTTGAAACAATGTATTTATCTTGTCAATTTTATTTTATTTAAAGGATACACTGTAAAAATGTAAACTGTCAGGAAAAGTATGATCTAATGAAAGCCAGTTATGCCTCAGAAAATGTAATTCTCGAAACATAAATCCTATTAGTTTTTATTCAGGGCGGAGGATTTCTCATTACAACTTTAAGTTTATATTTTTCTATTCACTAAAAAGCTCTTAAACGGCTGAGATCATTTGTATACCCCCACTGACTTCAAATCCTACAATTAAAAATTTGGTATATGCTGAGGTCTGTAAAGGGTATATTATGGGCATTTAAAAAAAAACAATTTACAGCCAGAGGATCTTAAAAGTGCCCTGCTGGAAAATGTTCATCAAATGAGAAATATTTTTCAAATTATAGTTGTCTTTTAGTATGTGACATTAAATTCATTTCTATTACCACTATTTAAAGGATCCTAGTAATTCTTTCAAAACCACGTTGTTACCATCACCAACAAATATATCCTAAGGCTTATCCCTAAAAATGCTCACAGAATTATAAACTTGTATTCACAGATTTAGTAGGAAATGACTAAAGCTCTTGTCTTTTCAGTCACAATTAGCTAGTAACTGTATCAAAACACATGCTGCTCAACCAATGAGCTTTGGAAAAAGCATCAAGGAAGGCCAAACCAGCTTGACCCCGGCTCATAGAAAGCCATGAAGCAATTCAAATCTGTGTCAGAGTGACAAGGGTTTGTCCGTGTGCCTGCCATAGAAACTACCCTCAGGGCAAGTTATTTCACAGACTCCAGCCAAACGCCTTCACTAATTTTTAGGATACAAAAGTTGCCTATTTAGTTATACCATGAATCCAAATTGAGAATGCTGAAAACCTATCAAAAAGTTGTGGTATCAAAACTACATACGAGTTCTTTAATATGCTAAGCAAGAGTGCCACAGCAGCATTGACAAGACTACTTTTAATGTCAAGACTCAGAGATGCCTTTTGCAGTGCAACCTCTTGAGAGTGGTATTTGATTAACTCAAGAAAACTATGGCCAAGCTGGAACCTTGACCTTTATGAGACACTGTGTATGTACATAGCTCTTTAAAATTCCCTGCTGAGCGACTCATTCACATTACTTGGATATAAAGTCACTGCTGTCTTTATTTTTTTAAATATTACAAGACAAAGATTTTTAACTTAACATGAAAAATTCACTCTTTTATTTTGAGAAAAAAGTTAACTTTTCATACTAACAGAACAAGATTAAAGGTAAATTTCTTAAACATTATCCAGAAAAATAACAAGATTTATGGTACACTTCTGGCCCTAATATACACAAAGGCCACAGCCACGCCTACTCCGCAGGTGCAGCTTCGGTGCTCTCCTGTTCAGGGGCAGGCTCATTGCCAGCTTCTTTTCCTTCTTTGCTTCTCTTAGATTTTTTGTGCTTGTGTCTCCTGTGACTGTCTCCTTCTTCACTTTCATGGCGACGTCTACTATTACTGAAGAAAAGAAAGGTTTATTCTTAATGTTTAAGTATATACATAGTGACAAATCAACCCACTGTGTCTAGGTGAATTGTCAAGATAACATTGGGTTTGAAGTAATCCATTCTTTTTCTCAAACACACTTGGAGGAGTAACCAGTTTTTTATGTGACTTTCATTAAGGAGGTGATATTTATATTACAGGCTCACCTTCACTGATATTATCCTAAGCTTCTCAGAGCCCACAGACGTTATTCTGAAAAACTACTATAAATTAGAAACTGAAGCACTAAATCAGAACAGAAAGTACTTTCTAGGGTTGATTTTAGGCAAACAACACGCATACAATTTATCTGACTATGCGGCCCTGCATTTTCTTTTGATTAAATATTACTGGTTCATATGCTAAATAAACCCCTCCCAACAAGATAATGTAGTAAGTCTGAGTACTAAATGCAGTCTTTTTAGATTTAAAAAATCTTTGTTGAGCCTATAAGGAACGTTTGAACTGTTTCAACACATTATTCTTAATCTTCCAATTAGGAACACAGATCTACACTAATTATTTGGAAATGTGTTTCTCTCTGCTTTAAAGGGATTCCCTGTAAAAGCACAAACCTTCGAGATGACTTGTGTCTGGTTTCCTCTTTCTCTCTGTGGCGTCGTTCTCTGTGTCGTTCTTCTTTCTCCCGACTCGCTCTGTGGCGCTCGTAGCCCCTTTCTGCATACTCCCTGTATCTGTATCGTTCTTCGTCACTGAAATCAGAATAAAACCTTCTCATGACAACTGGACTGTTAATTCTAATGACTTCAAACTACAAGAGATGCGATCTGAGTCCAAACCAGAAGCCCCCATTTGTTGTTAGCATCTTAAACAGAATAGGTGCAAAAACAATGGCATTCCCAAATTAGTACTGCATCTAATATAAAACATAATGATTACACGTTAAACGTCCAATTTTGTTTTGTGCTTTCACAGTTGTTACTGAGTAGAAATTTTATATAACAATTTTTCCTTTAAGAATTGGGAGCTGTAACAGATTTAAATTTTTAACTAGCTTCATTTTCTTTTGTTCCTTTTAAAATTAAAAGCATGTTTGTATATCTCAGCTTTCCAACCAAAATTCTTTTAGAATCTTTGTGTGCCCAAGATTTTATAAATAAAAATATTTAGTTCACAATGGCTATATAGTGGAAAGTAGATGAAGGTGCTTAAGTTTTGCAATCACATAAAGAGTACATTGCACATTCAAGGAAGAGGTATAAACATGAAGAGACGGATATCAAAGCAACTTCTACACTATCCACACAAAACGCAGGCAGAACACTACCTGTGGACATACATACAGTCTGACATCCCAACTAATATTATAGGTGTGTGTGTGTGTGGCTGGTAATGGGGGGATTCACATGGCTGGTAGCAGCAAGTGTGCACACCTAGGCTACACCTCCATTTCCTGATTGTGGATAGAATGAACTGGTGACACTGGGACTGATGACTAGACGAGAGCTAGTAGTTTTTTTAACCTCCCTAGCCTTGTCCTCGTTTTGTGCCCCTTATAATTCTTCTCTCCATCATTCTCTCAGTCCTTCAAGTTTTCTTTTTGGTTCAGCACAGAAGTCAACACTGTCTGCAACCTATTATCAGTAACTCCCTTAGAATAAAAATATCTTTTAGAGCACTATGTACTAAAGAGCTTTGGTTTCCAGAAATGTCTAATATAAATTAAGTCAGTAATGTGCATGACGCATCAAGCTCTTAAGGCATATGAGTAAAAGTAACAGGACACAGAATTAGGGGAAAGTATAAGCCATATAAAAGAAAAAGCTTAATTATGGTCTCCTACCAAAAGTAATGATTCAGTAGCGCTACACCTAACAACTCCTACTGTGGATCAAGTTATTGCCTGAAATACATTATACATTCTACAAATTTTACCTAAAGTATACTTATGTATATATACATATGTGTATGTATACCTGTATACCTGTGTGTATACACATTTTTCTAACCATAAATATATATATTTATATATATTATATATAAATATAAATAACCATAAATATGTGCTTTTGCATTTGGACATTGGAAGCATGTCAGCTGAAATGCAATGTGTTGGGACAGGCAGTGCAGAGTAGGCCAGGTAACACATCCTGATTCTGCTAGTGACTAAATGTGTGACCTGGGGTAAATTATTTACCCTTTCTGAACCTCAGCTTTCTCATCTGTAAAACTGGCAACAATCATTTTCAAGATTGTCAGAGAATTGGCAGTAACATTTATAAGGTGCTTAGCACAGTAGCAGGCCCTCAATAAGTGGCAGCTAGCTAACATGCAACCATCTTCAGTCAACTGAAGGCTAAATTTTTTTTAGAAGCAGACCTTTTTGTAAAGGTGACTGACTCTGTAATAACGTTTCTGAAGTAGAATTACCATGACAAATGAATATTACCGTGAATAGTATCCTTTTAAAAAAAAGAAAAGGAGGCCCTCTTTGTAATGGATTTACAAATTGGATTTACATAAAAATAACTAAGGTTATTTTATTATCTCAATTTGTCATTTGTAACCCTCTTTTCCCTCTCACCCTAACACCAATTCTGTTAGCTGTGAGGCCTTTAAGATTCTGAAGACAGCCATATGATGATAACCATACTAGAGAGGTGATAAAAGATTCGGCCTGATGCACAGAACGAATGAAGCCCCGTCCTTCCATCGCCTTCTCTGATAGCAGCTGCTGCACAAAGGTTTCTCTGGGCCTGAAAATCATTACAGCTCATTTCAAACACCCTACAATGACCAGCCTTTTTTCTGGCCCACACTTAAGCGGCCTAAAAACCAGATGTTGAAAGAGGTCCGATTTTCAAAACAATGACCCTGTAATTTGTAACACAACACATACTATATGCCATACTGCAAAATGTCAGTCTTTAGAAAAAATAGCCCTTACTTATAGCTCACCGGGATTTCCCAGAGAACACTATTCCTGAGGTAATTCAGAACAACACAAAACTCCTCTACCTTGTGCCTCCTGGGCCTTGAACTTTTAGTCAGATTTATGTAAACATTGATTCCTGATGCCCTACAGCTTAGCAATCTGAAAATCAAATATGGTTTAATCATTAACACTTGTAGTTTCCATAAAAACTGAGTAGCACTTATGTGTTATGTTTGAAGCTGAAGAATCAGAATTTAGCCTCAAGTATTCTATAAATGTTGTATTATTTATGCAAAGAAAATTTATGAACACTAGCAAACCAATTCATTTTAGTCTTCTTTCCGATCACGTTTACATTCAGCACCTTAACTTGTGAACATGTACATTCTAGAAATAGCAGTGCTATCTCAAATATTTCCATTTGAACTACAATTAGAAACAATTCAACTTTCTGAAAGTAATGCTCCTGAATTTAACAGAATCATGCACTATGTGGCTAAAGGTAACAGCACACATCCCACCACACAAACACAAAATTATACACAGACACACACACTTATGTATGTATCATATCTTTACTAATTTATAGTCAATAAAATTTTATCAGGTGCCTACAATGTGTGAGTCATTATTAGCAGCTATAGGAAGGAAAAACATTAATAAATCCTATTGTTTCTTATGACACAATTTTTTTTTTAGGTAAAGTTTCAAACTACTAACCAGTCCTAGTCACCTTGATAATAATATATGCTTAAAAAGGTAATAATAGTGTATGAATATTTCTGTATCCTCAGCACACAGCTCTGTGCCTGGTACATAACAGGGACCAGAAAATGTCAGTTACATGAATGAATGAATTGCCTCCCCCGACCCGTAAGAGATAAACTGCATAGAGAGTAATAAAGAAAATGAAAAGTAACAATTTTTAAACTACCTAATTTCAAGACTAGAAAGAAAAGATTTTAAGTAACATCTCAACCACATTTTCAGTTGACAGAATGGCTCTCTACCACTCTCTTCATTTCTCTATGCGTCCATTTCCTCATCTGCCAAGTCAAAATTTAGATAATCCCTAAGGACTTCTTTGGATTAAGAAGTCTATAATTGCAATAAAAAAAAAAGAAGTCTATAATTGCATGATCTAGATATATCTAACAAAACAAATGCTGCCTGAATCAAGTATACGCTGACATCCTGAATGGATATATTATTCATCTCATCTAGCAAAATCAGAAAACTATGTACCTTACATTTATTTATCTCATCCATTAAAAGAGCTGGTACAAAAAATGTTCTGACTCATTTCATTCTATATTGTGATGGTACCAAGACTGATATGTTTAAAGAGATGCCAAAATTACTGCTTTTATAGTCATAAAGGTTGATTTTTATTAATTTCAAAAGCTGCCTAGCTAACAGTTTTATTCAACAACTTCCAAAACTGTTTCTTCTCTACTATATTCATCTTCCTCCCCTGCAATATGTAAGTCATTTTATTCATTGCGTGCCAGGCATTAGATGGTGGTCAATGCCTGTGCACAGGTTTGCTAAGAAACATATGCTTTAAAGAAGATACATTAAATACTTAGGGAGCATGTGAAGGAAATAATTCAACTTTCTTTTGGGTTCAGAAGAGCTCACAGAAGACAGACATGAGCTGGACCCTGAAGAATGAAGTTTGTGAAGCAGAGAGGAGATGAACAACATAACAAGGAAGTATGAAACAATAAGGAATTTTCAAAAGAGCAACCAGCTGAGCACAGCTAAAACTTGGGGTTTATTGGCTTGAGAGAGAATGGGTTAACATGCAGGAAGGTGTAGGTTGGCGTGGAGTCCGCTTGGGAATCCCTCTCCCTCTGCCCCTCCCACTCATGATCTCTTGCTCTAAAATAAATAAATCAATCTTTAAAAAAAAAACGTAGGAGGGTGCGGTGACCTGGGACTTGCGGATCATAAGAAGAATTCTGAATTATTCTCTACGTCAGCAGTATGTGCCAATACCACAGCAGTGTATGAATTCTTTCCAGTGGCACAAAAAGTTTTAGGGAATTAATTCCCAGATCCACAACTTCTGTATTTATTCTTTCTTAAATCTAAACTGCTTAATGATACAGCAGCAGGTAAAACATCATGCCACTTCTCCAGCCAACCTCTTCTCTCATCATCAACTTCCTAGCCCTTTACAAAAAGCATTCCTTCACCAATTTTACTATGACACACTGACTCAGGGTGTGAAAACCATCATTGCATTAAAAATATCTAATTTAAAATATTAATGTCAGATCTATTTTATTCAAGTAACAATAAAGCTTCTGTAAGGCTTTAGGTCTTCCTATCTTACACATTTTTCTGACAAGGATAAACTATGGAGTAAGAAAGGGGAGTATTCTGTATTCTGGGATGTTCTAGCTTCAGATATATTGTTAAGCAGTGTAGCGGAAGTCATAACAATTTTCCTTGATCTAGTTAAAACAAACAAAAAACAAAAAAACCCACACAAGTCCCTTTGAAGGAAAGCAAATCAAAGTGTTGGGGGCAGCACCTTATATTCATTTAAGTGAACAGAAAAATAAAGTCAGACTTCTCTGATAAAAATGGAGTGTGATTTGGCTGTCAGGCTTGAGGAGAGCTGTCTTTTACCAACTAAGTTATATGGTAGCTATTTTCCATAAATGGAATGGGGAAAAATTGCAACTCACGACAATAAATATTTGACACATATAAAGATGGTTCATTTTTTAAGGACTTTTTGCAAAGATGTATTAAAATTAACAATCCTGGGGTGCCTGGGTGTCTCAGTTGTCAAGCGTCCGCCTTTGGCTCAGGTCATGATCCCAGGGTCCTGGGATTGAGCCCCGCATCGGGCTCCCTGCTCAGCGGGAAGCCTGCTTCCCCCTCTCCCACTCCCCCTGCTTGTGTTCCCTCTCTCACTGTGTCTCTCTCTGTCAAATATATAAAATCTTTAAAAAGAAAATTAATCCTTTCTGAGCATATTCAGTTAAATAAGATGCATCTAAAAGAAACAATAACAAGGTAGAAGTCTTTTGATAAGTCTTGGTAAAGCCCTTCTGGTGTTCTTCCATGAAACTGAGAAAACTAGATTTTAATTCCTGAATGTACTGGGTTGAATTGTATCCCCCATCGTTCAAGTCCTAACTCCCATACCTGTGAATGTAACTTTATTTTAGACACAGGGTCTTTGCAGCTGTAATTAAGAGGAGGTCATACTGCATTTGGCTGCACCCTAATCTAATGACTGATATCCTTATAAACAGGGAAA
The DNA here is from genome assembly GCF_003265705.2 of Callorhinus ursinus. Lineage (NCBI taxonomy): Eukaryota > Metazoa > Chordata > Mammalia > Carnivora > Otariidae > Callorhinus > Callorhinus ursinus. The sequence goes on along the minus strand of NW_027397066.1, from coordinate 41,890,458 downwards.
TTTGGACACAAAGAAGGGAAGATACAATATGAAGACAAACACAGATGGGGGTGATGCATCTATGAACCAAGGAACACCAAGGATTGCTAACAACCATGAGAAGCAACGAGAAAGGCACGGAATAGATTATCCATCAGAGCCTATGAAAATGAACTAACTCTGCTGACACCTTGACATCAGACTTCTAGCCTACAGAACTGCAGACAGTAAATACCTGTTGTTCCAGGCTGCCAGTCTGTGGTACTTTGTTATGGCAGCCCTAGGAAACAGTTACACTGAGTAACAAATACTTCTGCAAATCAGGAGATTTCCAATTCTGCTTTTAAGAAAGTTGAGTCATGGCTGATAGGGCTGAAGAGATCCTTAAAAATAATTTTGATGGTAGGTAAACTATGTAATTTTGGATATCACCGAATCTAAAGGTGCTCAAATAATGAAATGACAGAGCCACAACAAAATTCCATCAATCCTCATTTAAGTATTTTATGTGAACAAGGTTTCTCACTGTTTACATCGCTATATATTTTTTTTAGAAGAAATGTAATTAATGGCAAAGTCTGCTTTTTCCTAACAATAGTAATATTTACTCATGGATACATATATTAATTGGGGATAGGTGGAAGGTCCTTCATAATATTAAGGGATGTAGTTCCACTAAATTATTTTCAGAAGTTGCATTATCTTCATATATAAAAATAAGTAATTAAAATCAGGGAAAAAAATTTTAAAGATACTTAATCTTACACTCATCAATTTTTTTTAGACATTTAAACTTACCACAGGTATGCTGCAGGAAAGATGGACAGAATGATCAACTAAAAAAAACTTATTTAAGAACAAAAATATTTTACAGTAGAAAAAAATTCTTTGGGGGAAATGGCTCAGAAATAAGAATTCAAGCACAGAGAAATGTAAAATTTCTGTTAAAGAGAGCCTGTTATATGCATTTTAAAAAAATGGATGATGATGTTTAGCAAGTCACTATAATGTTCTTAACCCACTGGATATGTTTAAAAGAGTGATGATTTTACTTTAAAATTGTAATGTTTATAATACACTGGAAATTATATCTCTATCGCCAACTATTTAAACTTAAGGTGAAAAATTTTAGATGGAAAGATAAAAATATTTTCAAATTCTTTTAAGGAAGAAGTAAACAAATTGAAGACTGTTGCTTTACATAATGGAAAGCCTCTATGGATTAAATAAGCCTTGACACTTTTAAAATGGTTATCTCCTGAGATTTTATTTAGGATGGCATTATCTCAGTAAAATTAAAAAAATAAATAAAATAAAATAAAATAAAATGGTTATCTCCTAACTACTCTCAAAGCAATCCTTTTCCAGCTGAATTGGATTTTCCATCCTTGCACCCAATATAAACTCTGTGCATATGAAACACGTGTACAAATTCCCGCACACTCAACAAACCTGTTAAAAACACTTGGTGTAGGACTGTGATCACGCTCCCGCTCTCTCTCTCTGGTACGTTCTCTTTCTCTGTCCCGATCACGATCTCGTTCCCGGTCTCTGTCTCTGTCTCTATCTCGATCTTTCTCTCTTCTTGAATAATAGTCCCATTGCTTGCTGGTATCCACAAGACTAGGCCACGAAGGAGCAGAACCAGGAAGGTGGGGAAAGGCAACTAAAGAAAACAACAACAAGAATTAAAAACAAAAGTTACAGCACTTTAAAAAAAGAGAGAAAGACAAAAACAAAAAAACAAAAAAACCCCCAAACCCACTGAAAAGGACAAAACTCCCACCAAAAATGCTTCATCAGATTATAACAGAAACCTATTTTATAAATAGAAAAGAGATATAACATATGGTGAATACCCACAGTTTGGGGTAATATCCAGAAGCAAACCTTAAAGACCTAATATATAAAGACTCTTCATTTGTCAAGATGAACAGGAACCAGAATTAGATATAACACAAACTTTCCAACCAAAAATGTAAACCAGACATCTTCAAAGTGTTGAGAGAAAGTAATGGCCAACCTCCAACCTAGAAATGTGTACTCAACAAAATTAAATCTCAAGAATAAAACAAAGGCATTCATAGATTAAAAAATAAGCAAAAGTTTTAATAGACCTGACCAAAAAGAACTTCTATGAGATACACATAATACATTCCAAGAGTAACCACTAAAATAATAGAAACAAAATGTATCATTTCAAAACAATGTAAGGAAAGATAGAATTTAAAAAATCATCTGAAAAACTCAGTTCAAAAAGACTTGGAAAAGACAGGAATTAGAAGAGAAAAGTTTGATTAGTTCAATAACACAATAATTCAAGAGACTGAATTCATCAGCTAAATGACAGAGTTTGTTGATTTGTACTTTTAAAAGCTATAAACAACAAAAAACCCTCTAACTATATTCTGAATATAAGAGACATATAAACACACAAAATGGCTGAAAGTAAAAGGAAGGGAGGAACAGGAAAACACCAATCCCCCCATGTCTGTAGGAGCAGCTTGATTGATGACAAAGACGACTCACACCAAAAGGTTACCTGGGACAGAAGGAATGACGACAGGGAATGGAAGATGCAACTCACCAAGCAGACAGAACAAACTAAACTTCCAGGTGGCTAGCAACACAAGCTTTAATTTTTTTTTTTTTTTGAAAATTTTATTTATTTATTTATTTATTTGAGAAAGGGAGCAGGGAGCCTGATGCGGGACTCGATCCCGGAACTCCAGGATCACGATCTGAGCCAAAGGCAGTTGCCCAACCAACTGAGCCACCCAGGCGCCCACAAGCTTTAATTTTTAGAGAGTAAAAACTAACATGAAAATAGGTAGAAACAGAAAAATCCACCATGATCATGAAAGATTAACATACTCTCAATTATTGCCACTTGAAGCGGACAAAAAAATTCACTACAGATATAGAAGATCTGAGCAAAACACTTTTAACAGGGTTGATTTAATGGACATAACATAGAATACTGCCCATAACAGTTAAATAATAATCATTCTTCTCAAACACATATGAAACACTTACAAAAATATATTACGTACTTTTATACGATAACAGACACCATAATCTCCACACGTTTCAAATTAAAGACATTTCTGAAAACTCAGGGGTCAAAAAAAATAATAAATTTTAAATCATTTAGGAATAAACATAAAATACAATATATCAAAAGTGTAGGGATGCAAACTGTTCTGGAGAGAAATCTAATCTTAAAAAACACTACATTGGAAAAGATGGAAAATTAATGAGCTAAAGCTTCCAAAACTTAAGAACTTAAATACAAACAGAATAACCCAACAGAAAGGAAATAATGAATATAAAAGTAGAAGTCAAGTAAACAGAAAAGAATCATACAATAAGAAAAAGTTGAAAGGTAGTTTTTGAGGATTAGACAAATAAAGCTTAACAATATTCTGACAAGAAAAGAGGCCACATAAACAATTAGAACCAAAAAGAAACTGTAACTACAGATGTTGCAAAGATGAAAGAATAGAGAAAATATACTTTATACCAATGTATTTAAAAACTTGGCTAAAATGGACTAATTCCAAATAATCAGTAACTTACCAAGAAGTGACTCAAGAATGAAAAATCTTGACTACTCCCCTAACTATGAAAGACACTCAGCAGTAATTTAAAACCTTCCCAAGAGACTAGATGGTTTTTACAGGTGAGTTTTACTAACTTATAAGGTACAGACCATTCTAATATTATATAAACTTCAACGAATAGAAAAAGATTATTCCCTAACTTATCCCATGTGGCTTATATAACTTTAATACCAAAACCACTTAAAGAGAATACAAAGAAAAAGCATAAATTAATCTTACATATGAATGTAGATGTCAAAATCCTAAATAAATCAGTGTTTTGTTTTGTTTTTTAAAGATAACGAATCATGACCACGTCAGGTTTTATCTCAGCAAATAAACAGTGGCTTAATGTTAGAAAAATTTAGAAATTTGCCACATTCACAGATTAGAGAAGAAAAACAATGATTATCTCAGAAAGCATTTGATAAAACTCAGTATCCATTCACAGTTAAAAGCTCTTTGAAACTTTCCTTGATCTATATAGGACTCCATCAAAAACCAAACAATAAAAACCTAGTAGTAAAATGCAAAAGCATTTTCTTTAAAAAAAGTTTTTTGATTAGCATATATGTTGTATGTATAAATAAAACACAAACCAGTATTTCTAAATACAAGTAAATACAAACAGAACAGGAAGTTCAAATGAATGTATCACTTAAAACAGCAACAAAAACATTAGGTACCCATGACTAAATCTAACCAAAGATATGCAAGAAGTGCTTGGAGATAATTACAGCACTTAATTGAAATATATTAAAGAACATCTCCAAAACTGAAGAGAGGCCCTGTTCATAGATGGACTCAGTGCTGTAAGATATGATTTCCACACATACTGATCTAAACATCAACGCAATTCCAATATGATTTAGTTAGAGCAAGGATTCTGGAGCCAGGCTGCATGGTTTCAACTCCCCATTCTGCCACTTACTGTGTGATATTGGGAAGACCACTGAATTTGGCTGTTCTTCAATTACCTCATCCATAAATTGGGAATAGTAACAGTATGCCTACTTTATAAGGCTGTCAGGACTACATGAGTTAACAGTGTTTTGTCTAAAGTAAGCAGAATATAAATGTTAGTTTATTAATCAAAATCTCAATACAGTTTTTCATGGAACTACCAAAGCTAACTTTAGAACAGATATGTAAGAGCAATGGCCCAAGAATGCTTCTGAAGCCGACTAAGTAGATAGATTTTTCTGAACCAGATACCAGATTTACTATAAAATTCATAATTAAAATCGTGTGGATTAGCACAGGGAAAGTTCAACAAATGAATAGTCTAGGAAGCCAAGAGTCAGATACAGGCATACTGGAAACCTGTTCCTGAATGGACAGGACGTTATAGGTCCCTCAGAAAGGACTTACTATTCAACAGATGACACTGCGACAATTATATCTTTACTTTATAACACAGGCAAAAATGAATTCCAGATGGCTTAACACATGAAAAACAAAATTTGAAAACATTTTTTGGGGAAAAAAACTTGATGGATAAAGTCATAGTCCAAATATGAACCCAATTAAAATGTAGTATGACTTTACACGGCTGATGAAGTACAAGAAAAATATGGTATTTTCAATTTATTTGCCATAGGAACCTTCTCCTTTCCATGGCTCGAGTATTAGAATTATTTCTACAGTATATAATATTTACAGTCACAGTAATGTAAATATGGTTTATTGTTTAGCTTTCAGAATAAAAAACTTATCAGGGCACAGATAGTTTTGGTTATAGGACAGAATACAAATGTCTCTTTTTTCTTTAGAGATTTTATTTATTTATGAGAGGGAGAGGGAGGGAGTAGGGGGGAGGGGAGGGAGAGGCACAAGCAGACTCGGTGTTCAGTGAAGAGCTTGACATCGGGATTGACCTCAGGACCCTGAGATCATGACCTGAGCACAAACCAAGAGTCAGATGCTTAACTGACTGAGCCACCCAGGCACCCCAAATACAAATGTTTCTAAGCAGAAGTATGGTTGACCAAAGCTGGGAGGCAGAGCAGTAAGAAGAGGTGAAGGCTCAGAAATTTGCACAGTGATAGACATTGATAGTACAGGAAACCATGGGCATGTATATAAAAAAAGAAAAACACTGATATAATTTCACTGGTGGGGAAAAGAGAGGGGTAGTGATGGTAAGTGAGCAAAATACACATCTATCAGAGGAGGAGGAGAACAGATGGTATCCATAGTTATATAAATCAAGAAACAGGGTGATAAGCTTATGTATAAATGCCATGCAGACCATCAGAAGAACTAAAAAACATCAAAAATGCTTCTCTGCGGTTCTCTGATATTTCTATAAATTTTACTTTTTAACTAGGTCTTACTTTATAATCACCATCTTAATATGCACATCAAGAAAAATAAGTATTTTGGGGTGCCTGGGTGGCTCAGTTGTCAAGCGTCTGCCTTCGGCTCAGGTCATGGTCCCAGGGTCCTGGGATCGAGCCCCGCATCGGGCTCCCTGCTCAGTGGGAAGCCTGCTTCTCCCTCTCCCACTCCCCCTGCTTGTGTTCCCTCTCTCACTGTCTGTCAGAAAATAAGAATCTTTAAAAAATAAAAAAATTAAAATCAGTATTTCCATCTACAATTACTTCACAGTGTTTTGAGGATAAATTACAAAATTCTAAAATAAACTAACAAAGGTAAAACAGAATTACCAACAAAGAGGAAGATGTATCTATAATCTTTTCTTTAAAAAATTTTTAAGATTTTGTTTATTTATTTGACAGAGAGAGAGAGCGCGCGAGCTCATGCACACACAAGCAGGGGGAATGGGAGAGGGAGAAGCGGGCTCCCGGCTGAACAGGGAGCCTGATGCGGAACTCGATCCCAGGACCCTGGGATCATGAGCTGAGCTGAAGGCAGATGCTTAACCAACTGAGCCACTCAGGCACCCCCAAAATTTTTAAAAATTGAATTCAATTTTTTTAATTGAAATATATTTGACACCATATTGTGGTGTACAACTTATTCATTTGTAAATTATAATAATAATTATTATAATACAATTGCCAATGTAGTGATAGCACCTCTATCAAGTCATATAATTATTACTTCTTTTTTGTGGTGGGAATAATTAATTAACTTCATTATTCAGGATATGTTAAAAAAATCCCTATATAAGCAGATGTCATGGTACTTAAATATTCCTTATATATGGTAGAAATTGTGTTGACCTTTTTTTCAGCATAAAACAATGATTTTTTATTTAAATTCAATTAACATAAAATGTATTATTAGTTTCAGAGGAAGAGGTCAGTGATTCATCAGTCTTATACAGTAGGTAGTGCTCATTATATCACATGCCCTCCTTAATGTCCATCACCTTCATTCCAAGGTTTTGTTTGATTAGGATGAAGAAAATTCCTAACTTTCTTCTCATTAATTCTTGCAATATGCTTTATAATTGTTATTACTAGAGAATTCCTTCATTTAAAAAAAATGTTTCTCTCTGAGAGAGTTGGGGATGGTAAAGAGTGAGCAGAAAACTCTTGCTTATTGATTAAAAATTTGCATATATTACTTTGAGAAAAAACTAAATGCTATCTTCCACAAGGAAACTGTGTAGGTAATCTCAAGAATGAAGTCTTACTCTTTCTGATATGGGCTATTTGTTCATGTGTATTCAAACAAATACACAAGGAATCTCATGACAAAGCAGAAAATAACAAGTGCCATAAAAAAGGTAAAAATAAAATTTTAAATAATTTAACAATGCTTACTTACGTATTATAGGCACTTACATATTACATTTCACTGTGCTGAGCATTTTAGGTTCAAACTTTATTTTACAGAGAGGGAAAATGATTTAGGTTAACTTATCCCAAGGTACTAGGATAATATAGACCCAGGACCTACCCCCAGGCTAACGGTGGGGCCTATGCTGTAACAATCATGCTACACTGCTTCAGAGTGCAGAAAAGGGAGAGCTTGGGAGTTTGTTGGAGATGGTGGGGATAATCATAAAAATAACAGCTAATATTTGAGTGTTTATTAAATGGCAGGACTAAGGTGTTTTAATGTAGTCTCACTGAACCTCAACCTTATGAGGAAGAATTATGCTATTTAATAGCTGAAGACCTATGAAAGTCACATAAATAATGAGAGGGAAAAGCAAGATTCCAACCCAAGGAGCAGGACTTCCTGGAAGCTCAGCAATAATGAATAAATGAACAAACAACGAAATAATAAAAGGTTGTATAATCACTGAAATAAGTCAACAGATCACCTTCTGATGCGAATGAATGGCATACATGTAGTTGGAAGAAGGTGGGTCTGAAGGACAGTACCACACCAAGACAGAGGCCTAGAAGGGAAATGGAAGTGTACGATTGGTACTCGAGCAACCACCAAGATTTAAACTTCTGGGGTGTAAACTCCTTTGGAGTCATTCAGTGTCTTCCATCCCCAGTGGTACTGTTTGAATACAAGACACCATCGTTTCTCCCCCTGGATTATTCCAACAGCTTCTTGTTCCCCAAATCAAGCATTTCTGCCAGTCCTATCTTTCTACCCACCCTACAAAACCACAATTTCCTCACAATAAGTAGCCAGAATGGACCTTTTTCAAATATAAGTCTAGCAATTTTACAGCTCAGCATAGAACTAAATGGCTCCTCACAGCCCTCTGAATAAGGCTGAAAATCTAAACAGCATGGCTACAATACCCTGTATAATCTCCTGTCTCATCTTGAAACATTTATCATGCAAACTCTACACTCCAATCACACCACATTTCTTTCACTTCATAAAGCCTACCAGGTTCTCTCTCACCTTCGTTTCTCTGGACATGATTTGAACCTCAAATCACATCACCTACCTCTTTACCCCTTCTAGAGTGGGAGACCCCTCCACTATGCTCCCGTGACACCTTCTTCTGTCACCTGGCTAATCCTCACTGGCCTATAAATTTGGTAAGGGCAAACTTTAGTTTACTGTATCCCTAAAACCTAGTACAATGCATAGCATTTTTAAAAAGAATGAATGATCAAGAGATCAAAGCAGAAAGTGGTATCAGAAGCCCTTAGAACGGATTATGTTGTCAAGAGTGAACAGGAAAGAGGACCTAGCCGAATGATCTACAAGAAAAAACAGCGAGGTAAAAGAGGAGAACAACGTTAGCTTGATGCCATGAGTCAAGAAACAAAAGGATTATGAACGAAGACTGAGACAATTTGCTGACAAATCTTAAATCCTTTTAAGAAAAGTCAAGGTAAAAATATCCCTGCTGTACCACCATTTTTTAATTTTTAAAAGTACAGTTGATAAAAAAATGAAAGTTATTTTGTTAAGTAACCTGGAATGTAAGACCTAGTTATTCCATTAGTTAATATTTTTAATTGCTCTATAAAGATAGTACTTTAAACCATGAAAGTCTGCTTTCATTGCTTTAAAAATATTTAAGTACTGGTTCAAACTGAATCTGGGCAACCAAAAATAATACTTACCATTGCCATATGGAAAAGCACGTGCAGAACGACTATCATAACCAGAGGAATGTCCACTGTTGAAGAAAAATGTATTCTTATGTGTTGCAAGTAAGTTCTAAATTTTAATTGTTTGGTATAAATGCAAAACATCAAGGCAGAATTATGGCTTTCATTTAACCATCATATAATGATAAACCTTAATTCTAATTTTATTTTTTAATACAAAAAAACAGGCTTTTAACCTCAAAACATATTAAACCTAATACCCACCTGTAAAGAAAAACATAGCTTGCTAGTACTATTTAATGTGAATAATCCAATCAATTCAGCTTGACTCCCAAGATAATAGAAACTTTTGAGGCTAACAGAGTACTTGAGATTTCACTAAAATTTAGTCTTAAAAAAATAAATTTTAATGATTCAGAAAATCAGCCCCACCCACAGGATAAACAAATAATACTTTTTAACATTCTGATTGAGAAAAATACATATTTAACAAAGACTTAATAAAATTAAATCCTTATATTCTCACAATTAAGACTGTTCTGGAGCTTTATCATTTCCTTTTTGAAAATTTTGCATGGCTTAATCCTATTGAAGTAATGTTTTCACAATTTTCCTGTCTATTAATATAATTTGGATCACTTTCCCAGAAATACATTATTTTCATAGAGTTTACCTGCTACTTAAGAGGAAATAGTATTGGCTACCATTTTTTAGTGATTTCTATCTGCCAAGAATTGTGCTGATGTGTTATATTCACTAGCTGTTTTTGTTTTAATCTTCACAACTCTATCAACCCTATTTGGTAAAAGGAAACTGAGTCTCAAAGAGTAGTTATGAAAACTTGCCTAGCAACGCAAAGCTAGGGAATTCTGAAGCTAAATTTGAGCCAGATTTGTGGGATTTCCAAAGACCTATGTTGTTAAACACCGTACTGCCATCTATGAGGTAAATACTCTTTAGTACAGCATTCCAACTAACATAACATAAACCAGAAATGCAGGGTATAAAACAGAAGGCCACATAGAATGGATCCAAGCTTCCTTTGTGGAAGTTAAGTAACATACAGCAGGGCCATAAGGAGTAAAGCAGCTTTTCTTTCCTATGGTTCCTGATAATAACTGTCCTTACTTAATCCTAAAACAGACATGTATTATTCATGATTACCAGTCATCTGTTTGGATAGCCCACAAAAATTACTAGAGCCAAGTTTTTACCAATCTAGAAGTTTCTTTAATCAGTATGTTATAAATCAAACCAAGATATTTCAAAATTCATTTGGTTTTCTCTGTCCTGTTTTGTTACCGAACTACAGATCTAATATCTTATTATAATAACTAGCATAGATCTAGACTCATGAATTAAAAGGCAGTACTACTTAATGTTTACAAAATTAAATCTTTGAAAATATTACCAAGCTATGTATATGACTTTTCTGTCAAAAGTTTACCAATGATAAAAAGTTCTACCCTAACCATACTGATTTACCTTTCTATTGTTGGTATAAGAGATGGAGGTGGAGCGCCTGGTGGAGGAGGAAAACCTGAAACATTCAATCATAAGATAAAAAAAAGTTAATAGAATGTACTTTTAATGTGAAGTGTGAAACAAAGTTGCTGCGTATCACTAAATTTCTCTGGGGACATAACGTGCTTCTCTATGTTTAAATGGACAGAAAAAAATGGAGCTTAAACTTTTAAATAGGTCTTTTGAGCAATAAAGCTTTAAATGAACAGTCTGGTCTAATACACAGAGCACAAACTGGGAGTCAGGACACCCGGTCTTATTTTCAGCACCACACACAGCCCATTTTGTGAGTATGAGAAAGTTAATCTCAATGCCTTACCTTATCCATATATAAAACGGTAGTAGTATTGCCACCAGATATGTAATACTTGAAATACTTTTGAAGAAAAGCAAATAAAATAACATTTACCTCTTTCAAAAAATATTTTTTTAGATGTATAGAAATTTCCTTAAAATATATAATTATAAATAAAATCTTACCAGTAAATACATAAATGCTTAAGGCTGAGATTATCCATCATAAAATATGTTTTAAATAGCATGACCCTAAAGAACTATTTTACAAAGAAGGGCATATAATATAGTTTTTGGATTAGTTTGGAGAGAAAATAATTTGCACCTTTTTATCATGAGGTCTGTATTCTCAGTAATTCAAAATACCTAAATGAAATACCATAGAATATGGCTAAAAGGGACCTTAACAGTTTATCTACTCTGCACTTTCAAATTCAGAGAGGCAATAAAGCATCCCAAAAAAAGACTTTAAGATTCAACTTAAATAACTTATGATACCAATTCCTTCCCCAAGTTTTAACAACCCTCACTATTAGGAAATGAATTAAATTCTATAATTTAAATCTCTTACACTACAATTCATATGCTGTCCTGAATGAGAACAAGAAGCAATCCATTATCATATTCTCTATCAACCTCTGCATATTTGAAAACACTCCCACTAGCCTCCTTCTTTAGTATTCTATCCCAGTTCTCTTAACCGCTCTCAAAGTCCATTTAAATCAATTTTTGGCCCTGCTACCAGTTGTTTCAAATTCACCATGCTTATCTTCACTATACCCTATTTCAAGATCTGTAACTCTTTTATTAAACATCTCAGAACTGTGAAGTTTAGCCATGACCACAATCCTATCTTATACAGCTTTTCAAACACATTTTCTTTTAAACTAGACACACCAATGATCCCTTTATGACTTGTCCTGATAGGCCTTTTTTAGCCACACTGATAAACAATTAGTGACTCACTATTCCACAACTAAATATGGATACTATCCTATGCTACCTAAACTCCACTATTTCTCTTTATCAAGGTCATTTTGAATTCAGACCACCCTTCCAAGCATGGTCACCTCTCCTTCTCTTTATATTCCTTGGCTCTGAATACTGAACTCAGTAACAAACACACTTGCTATCATATTTGCATCACAATCTAAAAACATTTTATAAACACCGAAAAAGTGTAAAAAACAACCTCTTGGTCACATATAAACTACTGATCACACCATTACAACAATCAACAATTTAACCACCACTCTAAGAACAGCCATCTGACCAACTGTCAGTCTATCTAATTGTATGGTTCAGAATATATTTTCTCACAATACTGAGTTTTTTTACAGGGTAAAAAAAAAAAAATCAGAAACCACGATAAATTCAAGATAAATGATCTTTCTCTTCTTTTGCAGCTGCTTTATCATATAAAAAGTTCACTGGTCTGAAAAAACATTTTTTCATAAAAATTTTATTTTATATTCCATACTGTTTTCTTCAACAAATTGATACGGTGAGAATTTTCTCAGAATCTCTATTTCTACAAAAATGGGTAAGACAGATATAAGAAAACTAAATATCTTAATCAAAACTGGAATGAAGCAAAGGCAGAGCTGAAAATAGGACCTTGAAATCCCAAAAGCCTATTCCATTGTCTAACCACATCGACACTGTCCCTCCTGTAACTATAAGCTTGAAATTTCATGTTTATTAACAATGATGGAGAAAACATGAAAAAAGTTTTACCTGGAGGTGGTACAGTTATTGGAATACCTAAAAAACAAGTGATGAAATTTAATATAGTAATTGGATTTTATAACCTGTTATGTATTTATGCCATCACCAAAAAAAAAAAAAAAACCTTTGAAATAAAACCCCTCGCCTCATTTTCCTGGCTTATTCACTCAAAAGAAGCATTCTGTTTTCTTGCAGAGGACCAACAATTCCAGTATAACATCCGACTTCCTGATGAAAACCCAGTCTAACAACTTGGTAACAAGATTTCCCCTACTAGGTGTAATCACAAACAAGTTAGACAACAGTTAAAAAAGCACACTTGTGCATTTTTAGTGCACAAATATCAAACTCCATGAAATTAACACTAAGTCTGATAATCAACATCTGATCTTGTTATTTAGTTTAATAGGGAAATTATCAATGGGCTCTTTAATACTGCAGGTAATACAAGGTAACTCTGAAGATGATGACTTTTCACTTTAGTAAAGCTTTGTGGGGCGTTCGAATGTTGATTTGGATCGTTTTACTATTGTCGACAGGATTGGGGAAAATATTTCCTTTGATTTGTAAGAGTACAAAAGGGGGGTATAGCCAATTCATATGTATATACCCCCAGGGCACATTAAGATAAATGTGGACAATTTTTTTCTATAGGAGTCAGTAAATACTAATTTGAGTGACTCTCATTCATTTGCACACATTATAAACTTTAAGAAATAAACTATGTTTAAATAAACATTCTCAATTTACACTGGTCAAATGTGCCCTTAAATCCTAATGTAAAAGTTATGTGACATACAGATAGATTCTTTTTGTTTGAAGGAAAATGACGCTTCTAGGTAGGAAAATAGAAAAAAACACAGAATGGTTTACTAAATCCTATCTTAAAAACTGCATCAAAATTAGTCCAAAAGAGGGGGGGGGGAAGTTGAAATCATTAATTAAATGCATGGCGAAAAAATAATGAAAACAATTACTTTCAAATATTTTGTCAATGGAAACATCTGCTAATAATTTGGAATTGTTCTGTTCATGTTTTACCAGAATAAGAGGTTTATATAAAAAAATCTTAAGGCAGCCAGTGGCTTTAAAACGGAGAATGAAACACCTGATTTAACCACCCATACAATAAAAGGATATGCTAAACTTACAAAACCAAGAAGACTGAAAAAGATATATAAAAGACATGTAAAGCCATTATTTTTCGAAAATCATTAGACCTCCAAATGTCTACTAACTCAGTGTAATACTTAATGGCAATTCTTGTCCATCCTGAAGTTACCTTGCTGCTTCCTAAATTACTAAACTAAAAGAATCCAGCAAACAATATAAGCTAGCAGAGTCCCAGACACCATACTAAATGGGAAAAGTAAGAAAGGCAGAACATATTAAACATTCTTAATATCTATTACCTAATTTTCTTTAGAACAGTATAAAGTCTTTTAGAGCACTGTTTAACTTAACTTCACTATGTGACCTAGTTTTTACATTTAAATACATGATTTTTTTTTTTTTAGGTGTATAGTAGTCCCTTCTTAGCCATGCTTTCCAGTTTCAGTTATCTGTAGTCAACCGCATTCTGGAGGCAGGTGATCCTCCTTCTGATGTACTGTCAAAAGGTCAAGAGTAGCCCAATGCTATTTATGTCACAGGGCCTATGCCATTCACCTCACTTCATCTCAGGACATAGGCATTTATCAACTCACGTTGTCACAAGAAAGGTGAGCACAGTACAACTGAAATATTTTCAGAGAGAGAGGGAGAGATCACATTCAAATAACTTTTATTATAGTATACTGTTATAATTGTTCTATTTTATTATTGTTGTTAATCCCTTACTGTGTCGAATTTATAAATTAAGCTTTATCATAGGTTATGTATGAATGGGAAAAAAAAAACATAGCATATATAAGGTTCAATGCTATCTACCATTTCAGGTACTCACTGGGGGTCCTGGTACATATCCTTGCAGATAAAGGCGGGGGGGTGGTGGGGAGAAGCTACTGTATAAGATAAAGAACTGTATGAAATTCAGCAAAACACTCTGTAATCCTAATAAACTACCCTTAAATGAACACATGAGCAACATGCATCACTCTAAAGTTCGCTACAGCTTACTAAAATGTGAATTTATGCAAAATAAGAAATTACTAGTCAGCCCTCTCAAAATTTAGCCTTTAAAAACATCTAAGTTGACAAATTTTCAGAAAACAAAGAAAGACTTGTAACCAAATTATTAAATATGCTATGAAGGTTGTTAAAATTAGTCTTTTAATTCTCACTACAGTAGTATCATAGGACAGGTTTTTTTTTTTAAAAATCAACTGGAAAGAATGAAGAACAAAAAGAAAACTCATGCTATATGTAAAGATGTCTTTCCAGTCATCATCTACTCATCACAAAGTTAACATGAGAACTAAAAAAGGCCCTTCTTGTGAGGCCTCTATTTCATCTAAGATATTTCAATGCAATTCTTTATTGGTAAATGTTCACCCAAAGAGAACCACAAAGTCGATGAAACACAATACAAATCAATTCTTTAGTATTATCGGATATATTTTCAAAATGCAACCACGAAAGTTTAGTATGTGATATAATGTTGGTTCAATGTAACTCTCATACAAAAATCATGACTTAGTAATTTGACTTTTGTTAACAAAAGAGAAACAGCATAAGGAAAGAGAAAAATTCCTATCTTCACCCTCAACACTCCCACCTTCCTGACCAACACACGCTCCCTCACCAACAGACTGGAATTACACAAAGGAAGTACTGTGTTTTACTGTTTCCTTTATCTGTAAAATGAGTAGGACAAAAATGTTTATTTCCCTGGAAAGCTTTGCATAACAGTAGTAAGAGTAAGATTTCTAGTACTACAGGCCAAAGCTTTTGAAAAAGTAATATTCAAGTTCTAAGAGGACTGGATAAATTAGTGGTTTTGAAACTTTAGTGACCACCAGAATCACCTGGACAGTTGGTTAAAACACAGATTGCTGGGTCCCTTCCCTAGAATTTCTGATTCAGTAGGTCTGGAGTGGGGCCACAGAATGTGCATTCCTAACAAGGAGAGGATAATGTTGCTGAGCAGAGACCATACTTTGAGAATCAATAAATCAGATCCTAAACTTCTCTATGTGTTGCAGTGCTTAACACCACAATATTCAATACATATAAAATAGATCCCATTTCAAATTTTTATGAAACTAACAAAGCATGTGACACCTTGAAGTAAAACGATAGAGCTATAGGATAACCACCTGGCATCCTCAAAAGAAAGAGAATCAGATTTACTTTTTCCTGTAATGCACACTCTTCAGTGGAAAGCATGAAGGTGTGGGGGGACCTGAAATCCTCTTTGGGAACTGAAGGAATTGAAGCAAAAAAAATAGAAAGGCATCAGCCCTGTGATACTTTTTGAAAGGTATTTAAACTATATTTTTTAAATTTGCACAAAATTAATAGAGGCTCTGCAGTCAACAAAAAACAATAAAAATTGTGTATGAGCTCATTTTCAATGCAGCCCATCACTGTTTTCCTAAGGCAGAAAAGAGTTGATATATGCTAGGTAGCCTCTGACACGGCCTCTAATGATCCCTGATTGCAGATATTTATGCCTTTTTATACTTTTGGTATTTATACACTCCCTCTGAGTATGGGCTGGATATAATGACTTATTTCTAACAAACAAAATCCAGCAAAATGATGGGATGTCACTTCTGTGACTAGATTACAAAACACAGTGACTTCTATTTTGCTGGTATCCTCTACAGTATTCTTGGCATGCATGTTTTCCTGAAGCAAGCTGCCATGTAGGAGAGGAAGTGAATCTTGATTTCAACAAAGAGGTGAGTAATCTTGAAAAAGAGTACTTTCTCAGTCAAGCCTTTGAGATGTCCATCCCAAAGTCTGTGGCAGACTGAAGCAGAGGACCCAGCTAAGCCGTCCCCACATTCCTAACCCACTAAAACTGTTCAATAATAAACGTATGTTGTTCTAAATCCCTACTTTCTGGAGTGATTTGTTACTCAGCAACAGCTAACAAATACGTTTAATAACTACCTATCATTTGTCTATTAAGGTCAAGTGAAAGAAAAAGGCATGGCAGAATTACGCAAATTATGCTTCCAAGTTCTCACTAGTAACTTCTAAATTCATCAGTACCATTATGTTACAAATGGATAAGCTTGATCACTTTCTCACTGATTTCTACTTCTAAGTCGTCAAGCTTGCAAGTAAATTCAGCACAAAGAAATTGAGTACATAAAGTCAAGGTTTATAAAAATCTTTAAATATTACCTTCCACTACATGCTTTTCTGTGTGTCAATATTTCTAAAATTATACACACACACACACATATTGTCTAACATCTACCCTTTAAAAATAACATCCTATTTTGAGTTTACTGAAAATACTGATATAGAAAAACAAAAGAGAAAATGAGTACAGTTCTCAAAAATTTCAAGGAATTCTTTTTTAAAGGTACTTTTGGAAAATATATTTTTGGCAAAAAGCATCAGTTAATAAGCAGATTTGCTGAATAAGACCAAAAATCTTACAGAACTATAAAAATAGCTTAGTAAGTATTATATTAATAAAACAGCTTCTCAAAATTATACTTGAGAAAGGGTGCGGATAATATTCATCTAGAATAGGCCAAGCTTTTGCCAAAGTAGCAGTTCTCAAAGTGTTATCTGGAGATTCCAGGGGGTCTCTAAGACCCCTTTAAGGAATCTGCAAGGTTAAAATTAGTTTCATAAAAATACTAAGATATTATTTGCCATTTCCATGCTCATTCTAAGTGTCTAATAAATTTTTCTAGAGGCTACATGACATGTGAAATCGCAAAAGATTTAATGCAGGAACAAACAGGAGAATCCAGTTTTTTTCTATTAAGCCGCATAGTAAAAAAAAAAAAAAAAAAGAAAAAATGGCAAAAGTGTAAAACAAGACCACTCTATACACTGTTTTTTGTTGTTTTGGAAAAAATTATTTTTCACACAAATATCTTAATGCTAATATGTAACGGGTTTATTATGAGTATTTTTTACATAACATTTTAATTTATTAGTTTTTATTTCTAATACAAAAAATAGATATACCATGCATAAATAAAAGCTCTTTGGGAGATTGTAGTAATTTTTTTTAGTGTATAAAGTGGTCTCTGACCAAAAAGTTTAAGAGCCACTGGGCTAAAACCAGACTGCTAACAGAGAACTTAATCCACAGACAATGTAGGCCTTAGAGAAAATGCAGAAAGACTCCAGATATGAGCTGCCTTTCTCCCTAACCCCATGTGTCACTGCTATAACCCAAAACCATCAAGATATTTAAGGAATGAACATGAATTTTTAAGTGCATATAAAAGTACTACATGACTAGTGAGACACTAATGTACTTGATGATAGTCTTTAGGAATGAATTTAGGAATTCCTTCTAAAATGCAGAATCCTACACATTTTAAAATCTAGATAAACAGCTAAACCCTATATACAACTTTAAAAGCAGGGATCATTGTTCTCTGTGGTCTGCACTAATTGGACTATACAGTATTTCAGTAAAGCAAAGAGCCTTCCTCTACTTAATGGAATCCTGAACTAGATTTTAATTGTTCTGAAGACTTATAGAACCATAGTCACATGAGCTTTAATTTTGATTAATGTTATAAGAAATGAGCTAAAATAAATCTGGCCTTCCTCTCTTTCAATAAACTCTATTATAAAAAATGAAGATAAAATAGGATGACACTAAAATTAACATTTAAAAATCTAAATTAAAAGTCTGTAATATTTAGTTTGAACATAGTTTAAAAAAATAGTTTACAAGCATTAAATTGTTTAAAAAACAAGATAAGCCAGATACAGGACAAATACTGTAATGATTTCACTTACATGAAGTACCTACAATAGGCAAATTCACAGAGAAAGAAAGAATGGAGGCTACAGGAGCTGGGGGATAGGGTAAAGGTTACTGTTTAGTAAGTACAGTTTCATTATGGATAAGGAAGTGTGTAACTGTAACCATCATAGTGATGGTTATACAACTCTGTCAATGTATTTAATGCCACTGAACAGATAGTGAGAATAATAAATATTATGTACATTTTACCACAATAAAAAAGTACCATAAAATCAACTGCACTATAACATGAATCTTACCAATTTTACAATTCTTCTTCCAATAAACAAGTATATCACAACTGGTTTATTCAGTAAACAGACTTAACACAAATCAGGCAAACAGCAAAATCTCAGCTAACTGGATGTTTAAAAAAAAAAAAAAAATCTGGTTCCTGCTCTTTACAAGCTCCATAACTTCTCTACCAGAAATACATATGCATGCACTTCAACATGAGGGAAATAGTTGAAAAAAAAAAAAAAAAAAACTTTGAAAAGACACGTTATTGGGGGGAATATACACATAAATGACATGATTCGATTCAACATAGTTAACAAAACAGGCTTTTGGACAAAACTGCCTGCTGGTTCTGCTATTTTCTAGCTTAAACTCTTTTAAGTCCCAGTTTCTATTCTGTAAAATTAGAGTAATACCTATTTTAGTCATTGTCAAGAATCATATTGAGTTAATACACGAAATGTGCTCAGAATAGTGCCTCCAACAATAAGCATTCAATATATATTAGCTATTATTAGCTATTACAAGTGACCCTTGAACAAGAGGGCTTTGAACTGCACAGGTCCACTTAAATGTGCATTTTTTTTTTTTATAGTGCAGACCTATAAATGCATTTTCTATTCTTTATGATATTAACATTTTTTTCCTCTAGCTTACCTTATTATAAGAATACAATATATAATCCACATAACATAAAAAGTATGTGTTGATTGACTGTTTATGTTATTATTAGTAGGGCTTCCAGTCAACAATGGGCTATCAGAAGTTTCTGGAAGGTCCAGTCAGGTCCAGTCACATGTGGATTTTTGAGTGCTTCGGGGGTTGGTGCCCCTAGCCCTGATGTTTTTCAAGGGTCAACTGAATTTCTACTATTACTCACTGAAGGCATGAAGCTGCACTAATGTATTTCTGAAAAACTTAACAGAATAGAAACTATTGGGCGGTTCACTAGGCGATGAGAATAACAAATTTTCTGAAAATTAACAAAGATGTTGAATAATCCGTGTTTTCAAGCTCCTGTTACTATGGTAACAGAAAACCACATTAAATATTTTTTCATTTAAAAATCTACTCCAAATGTCACAACATTAATTTAGGACCTTTACATGTTTGCTGTACTGTCCAACACAAAACTTTCTCCACTCTTGACACAAATCAATTGTGGCAAATATTTTGTTCTGTTACTAACGAGGTTTCATGTACCTCTGTAGATGTGTGTTTGGGGGGGTGGGTAGGAGGCAATACACCTCTCCTTGTCTGCTATTTGACAGTAAAAGGTCCCTTGAATGCATGCAATCTCTATCACCTCATCATTGTTAAGGAGGTTAAGTAGTAACTATCTACTTATGCAATGAGTCATGCCTGGAAACCTCTAAGAGTTGGCCATAAATTTTTTTTCTCCAAATCAAGGCATTTCTGAGAGTGAATTTAATAAGAGTTATACTGGGATAAAGGTATAAAGTAGGTTCCACGCAAATCTGGATATATGGTTCTATTTGTGAAAAAAATCCAATTTATGAAAAAATTAACATCCCCAAACATGGGTGTAAAGGTCATTACTATGTTTGTCTCAGCATATACAGGCCTACAGATTTGAAAGCATGTGCATTTGAAAGCAAATGTTAACAAAGACAACATTAATATATGTTTAAATTCTCAAAGGATTTTTTTCCTTTTTCCTTTTAGTATTTCTCAAGGAAGCAAAAAGAAAACCCAAGGTTTCTCTAAGAAAAGAGTACTTTTTAAGGCAAACTTATAAAAAGACTCCTGAGCCACAGCTTTCTTTCATTAGCTGCTTATGATTCTTAAGGTGATCTAAATTACAGTGAACTCTACAGGACATACTGTAATCATGTGGTTCTGTGGTAAACGGTAACTGAAAATGTGGCTTTAATCAAGGCCTATATTCAGCTGGTAAGCATCTATGCAGCCATACTGTTATGGAAAAGCTAGTAACCACTTTGATTGCTAAGTGTCTGTGTGACTGTACAATCTGAAAATCTCTCTGGTGTTATGGATACAGAAACATGTTAACTCAATCAGCTATCTTATTTAGGGAATGTCAAGTATACAAAAGATCTTTGTGATTAGCACTGTTGGGAAACACTGATGGAAATACAGACTACCTTCTCTCCCAACAGCTCAAAATCTAGTAAAAGTAAGGAGTAATTCAGATAGTCTCAATTTACAAATATTTGGTTTTAGTATGAACTGGTATCTCCCTGCCACCAGCAAATATACCACAGTTAGATATTGCTTTTAAACCGACATCAGAATTCATCTGAATCAGTATCCTTAAATGCTGACAGGACAGCATGGAAATTCTAAGAATAAGCAATCAAAGGAAATCTGGATAGGTATTTAAAATATGGAAAGCATGTAGCTGAAAATTAACATTACAGGCATACCTCATTTTATTGCACCCACTGTACTGCGCTCCATAGTTACTGTGTTTTTAACAAATTGGAAGGTTTGAGGCAACACTACATTTCAGCAAGTCCACTGGAGTCATTTCCCAAAGTGTTTGTAATTTCATGTCTTTGTGTCACATTTAAGGTAACTGTCACAGTATTTCAAACTTTTCACTATTTTATTTGTTATGGTGATTTGTGGTCAGTGATCTTTTGATGTTACTGTTGTAACTGTTTTGGGACACCACAAACTCTGATCATATATAAGATGGCAAACTTAATCGATATATGTTGTTTGTGTTGTGATTGCTTGAGTAACCGACAACGACTGGCCTCTCTCCTTCTCCTGAGACACAAGAACGAAATTAGGCCAATAATAACCCTACAATGGCCTCTAAGTGTTCAAGTGAAAGGAAGAGTCACACATCCCTCACTTTAAATGAAAAGCTAGAAATGATTAAGTTTAGTTAAGAAAGGCATGCCAGAAGCCAACTGGCTGTAAGCTAGGCCTCTTGTGACATACAAATTGTGAATGCAAAGGAAAAATTCTTGAAGGAAATTAAAAGTGCTACTCAGTGAACACACAACTGTTAAGAAAGCAAAATAGCCTTACTACAAATACAGAGAAAGTCTGAGTGGTCTGGAGAGAAGATCAAACCAGCCACAATATTCCCTTAAGCCAAAGGCTAATTCAGAGCAAGGCCCTTAAAACCCTCTTCAATTCTATGGAGGCTGAGAGAGGTGAGGAAGCTATACAAGAAAAGGCTAAAATTATCAGAGGTTGGTTCATGAGGTTGAAGGAAAGAAGCCGTCTCCATAACATAAAGTACAAGGCGAAGCAGCAAGTGCTGATGTAGGAGCTGCAGCGAGTTCCCCAGAAGATCCAGCTAAGATCATTCATAAAGGTGGCCACACTAAACAACAGATTTTCATGTAGACAAAACAGCCTTCTGTTGGAAGAAGATGCCATCGGGGACTTTCACAGCTGAAAAGAAGTCAAGGCCTTGGCTTCGAAGTTTCAAAGGACAGGCTGACTCTCTTGTGGGGGGCTAATTGAAGCTAATGTTGAAGCTAATGTTCACCATTCTGAAAGTCCTAGGGCCCTTAAGAATTATGCTAAATCCACTCTGCCTGTGCTCTATAAATGGAACAACAAAGCCTGGATGACAGCACATCTGTTTACAACATGGTTTACCGAATATTTTAAGCCCACTGTTGAGACTACTGCTCAGAAAAAAGGATTCCTTTCAAAATATCACTGCCCATCGACAATGCACCTGGTCACCTAAGAGCTCTCTCTTTGTTGGAGACATACATTAAGATTAATGTTTTCAAAAAAAAAAAAAAAAGATTAATGTTTTCATGCCTCATAACAAAATATCCATTCTGCAGCCCATGGATCAAGGAGTCATTCTGACTTTCAAGTCTTACTGAAGAAATACATTTCATAAGACTATAGCTGCCATTGATAGTGATTCCTCTGACGCATCTGGGCAAAGTAAATTGAAAACCTTCTGGAAAAGATTCATCATTCGAGATGCCATTAAGAACATTCACGATTCATGGATAAAGATCCAAATATCAACATAAACAGGAGTTTGGAAGAAGTGGATTCTGACCCTCATGGAGGACTGTGAGGGGTTCCAGACTTCAGTGGTGGAAGTAAGTGCAGGTGTGGTAGAAATAACAAGAGAACTAGAATGGGAAGTGGAGCCTGAAGACGTGACTGAATTGCCGCAAGCTCATGACAAAACATTAACAGATAAGGGGTTGCTTCTCATGGATGAGCAAAAAAAAGTGGTTTCTTGACGTGGAACCTACTTCTGGTGAAGATGCTGTGAAGATTGTTGAAATGGCAAAAAGAGGATTGAGAATATTACCTAAACTTAGTTGATAAAGCAGCAGCACAGTTTGAGAGGACTGACTTCAATTTGGAAGGAAGTTCTACTGTAGATAAGATGCTATCAAACAGCATCACTGCTACAGAGAAATCAATTGTTCATGAAAGGAAGACTCAATGGATGTGGTAAACTTCACTGTTGTCTTATTAAAAGAAATTGCCACAGCCACTCCAACCTTCAGCAACCACCATCCTGATCAGTCAGCAGTCACCAACATCAAGGCAAGACCCCAAGGTCAGCAAAAGATGACTCACTTAAAGCTCAGATGGTGGTAAGCATTTTTTAGCAACAAAGTACTTTTTAATTAATGTATTAAGGTATTTTTAGAAATAATGCTACTGCACATTCAACAGACTGCGGGAGAGTATAAACATAACTTTTATATGCACTGAGAAACCAAAATTTTGATTCTTTTTATTGAGGTGGTCTAAAACTGTAATATCTCCGAGGTAAGCCTGTAAATAAATAACCTAAACAACAAAAAAATAAGGAGTGTGACTCTACGGTATAATGCCATAGATAATCTGAACATTTTTAAAAGCCATTATCCTTATAAACAGAAGTTATATGGCAAAGAAATGGAGTAGTCTTGTCATTTTGGAAAAAAGTGTGCTTCCAGATAATGCCAGTGCCTATAAGCAACATCCTATAGAGCTTCTAAATATTCTTATACCAAAAAGGTATTTATTTCTTCACCATTTTTTATACCTCTCTCTCACTCACACCACTTACTCTCTCACAACAGCTAGTGCTGACTATATAAACTGTTAGCAATCTGGGGATATACTATGTTAGCTAGTAATAAAAAAATAATTCTTTTAAATCACCTTTAATACCTAGTAAAGTTAGATTACCAAGCAATCTGGCATAACACTATTACCACATACATTGATTATCTTTTAGTGTCATCAAATCAAGTATGTTCAGAATTAACTATTTCTACATTTTATCATGTTCAGTAGACAAAGGACTCATCTATGAATCACTAAGTCTTCATTCCATTCCCTTTTCCTTTGGTTAATTCTCACCATATGGAAAACTCTCCATATGGAAGACCCAAGAGTCATGGGTCCAATTACAACTTCTGAAATGGTTTATGCTCCAGAACAAGAAATTCGTTGAATTTTAGAAATAATGTTGTCTGGAATAAGCACCTCCAACCTATCCCGTCTTCTCTTTCCTCTGTTTTTGAGACAACACAGTCTCTAAAACCAGTCGTTTTTCATAATAATTCTCATCCTTTTTGAATATAAAAGTGACACTGGAAGGGAATCAAAGGTGCTGTGGCTGTAGGTCCAATGCAACAGCTGACATTTATAGAGACCAAGGATGAATACTACAGGGAAAGACTACTCAGACCCTTTATTTGCCTAGGTACTCTGATCACAACTGGCACCTTAAAACAAGCATGGCTCTCTCGAAATGACTGAGTGGACATGGCTCTTTAGTATGAACTGATTTTATTAAAGCAAATTTTAGCATATCTCACATGTGTAATTATAATTAGGACCAGGAACTAGTTTTTATCATTTACTATTGGCATTCTCCATAGGAAGAAAGTTAATTATTATCTCAATCTTGTTAGTTTCATTAAAAACTGATTAAGGGGAATAAATATTAGAAGCTTACTGGGAATAAAGTAACAAAGGCCACTGGATGTAAGGTGAAAATATAAAATTTAGGGATTGCTTGTGAATTTTTTCTATTGCCACCAATAAAATAAATAATCAAAAGTGGCTGAAAATACGATAGAAATTTAATTTTGTCTTGTTTAAAAGAAGTAAGTACCAGGTACCTGGCACCCAGAAGCAGTCTCCTAAAAGGAAATCAGTATACAAAGATGACCAGACTGAGATTTTCACTTCACAGGATATATTTTTTTAAACCTATTCCAATTCTAAAAGTATCTCCAAAACTTTTTTCAAAACAAGTTAACATGGTTTACAATTCAATATGGATTTATCCGTATACAATTAGCAACTTTAGTGATCACAATCATACTTTTAGATCACAATTTTAGCATCTGTCCATTCTCTATTTTAGCATATTCTCTTTGCTATGCTGAAATAGCACATATAGATCTGTTTCACTGATGAATAGATTCACTGTGAATCTATTGAAGATTTAATGTAAGTTTCCTATTATAATTTTAATGCAGTATAATCAATGAAGATTTTATTTTCAAATATATATTTTAATTGTTAGAATTAAAAATAAAAAAAACACTCATGATTACTTTTTTTTTTCCCAAAATCAAATGACTTATTTATTATTTACCTGGTGGTGGAATCAGAGGTGGAGCAGTGCTGACAGTTGGAGGTGGTGGAAGAAATGGAGGAGGTGGAAGGTGGGTGGGAGGAGCTCCTGGGGGGAAAAATGGAGGTGGTTTGCTAAAATTGTTGTCTACTTCAGTAGCAGATCTTTCAGAAAGGACCTAAAATTAAAGCATAGTTAATTTAAAAAATGAATAAATGTTCTTATCTAAGATTAAAAACTCATTAAATTCATTTCATTTCATTTAAGAAATGAAGTAAAAAGTTTTATTCACATACACATACTTTGGGGAGGTAGAAGTAATTTTTTCCATGTGTGTGATATGTATGTATATATACAGATGTGAGTATACACTCACACACTCTTTTTAAGGTGTCCATAAAGCCTAGAAAAAATGACTGAATCAGTACCCCAAAAAAGTAATAATAAAAACATTCTAAACAAGTGTACTTCTAAATTAATACTTTATAAATATAATGAGTATTATCTTTGCTACCCAACCAACCTACAGTACTCAAATTAAGGCAATGTAATCATTAGTCACAAATACCAGCATTAGGAAATTAACATGGCAGCAGAAACAGCTATCCACTGTACTAGGGCTTGTCATCGTCAGGTTGCATGCATTAACAGGGTGCAAGTAAATAGGCAGCCAGATACATAAATAACTTTTTCATGTGAGTCTTATAACTTTAAAAACGAGAGTTTATACTTGAAAAGTAAATGTATTTACAAAACACTGATCTATGTAAAGAGGTAAGGGACAGGCAGCAAACCTACAAAAGTGACACGAAGAAATCTGGATTTTTGTTAAGGCTCCCTGGGGGATTCTGATATGCAAACACATTTGGGAAACAGCAGAAACATGCAACATAATGTTGTGCATTTAATTTGTACTTCTAAAATCTTTGCCGGCTAAAGGGTATCATTTAAACAGATAATCCTTCTTTTCATTAACTTTCCCTACATTTAAGTACAGTAATTTTTGTAATGCTTATGCTGGTAAGCTATTTTTAAAGTAGGGAACAGAATGATTTTAAGAAATCATGGCATTTTAATGGTGGGGGAAAGAAGAGAGGGCTATCTTCCAGTTTAGAAACGATTTACCCTTAAACATTAAAGAAAAGCAGATTAATTTACTAAAAGTAATGAGAATCAAAACACTTTGACATTTTTTTTAAGGTACTCACGAAAAGGTAGTAATAAAAAACAGTAATGATCAAGCTAATAGCTGAAAGTCTGTTACTAAAGTTCTAACTTGAATCCAAGTTACTAATATCTCCTTCATTCTTCCACTTGAAAACAAAGGAAATCTACTTCCTCCAAAAATGACACGTTAAATTATGGTATATCCATATAATGAAACTATCACGAAGGAATTTTAAATATTTTAAGAATATGGAAAATCAAAATGATAACTAAAAAAAAAAAGATACACAAAAAATAATCATAAAGTATATCCTAATCTTGTTTGGTGACAAGCAGGGGATGTACCAGAGTGTGAAGAGTGGTTACCTTTAGATGCTAGAATTATTGGTGGTTTAATTTTCTTCTTTACACTTTTCCCATATTTTCCCTTTTTTGGTCCAATTAACCTACATATTATGTTTACAGCAAAGGAAAAGAAATCTTACTTAAAAAGATCCAAAGATAATAAATTCTAATTGGAATAGCTTTTATAATAAAAGGGTGATTAATTCCATATTTTAAATCTCTTGGTAGCATCTAAAATACCAAACATACAGCATAGCACTATAAATGTGTATTGAATAAATTAAATTAGAATATGGATACAATCTGTCAGTTTAAAAATTAATAATTTTTAAAATACGAAACCTGTATGTTGCTGTTTTCATTTGCCCGTCGCCTTCCTTCAACTCGGCTAATTGTTATAGTCTGACCAATAACATCAATTGCCCCAGGTAATCTCCTGTAACACAGAAATTGAATCAATTCAGTTTCACCTTAGATGTTTGAAAAAAAACACAAATATTAGGTGAGAAATGAAATCTAAGACCTTTTGCAATGTACTTTAAAATAAAACCAGATCACAACACACATTAAAAAAAAACTTCACTAAGTTAGATCTCACTACTTTGTACTGTCATAAAAACTAAGCTTTATTAGTAAGCTGGAACCAATGTACCCAATGACGATCATGTTAAATTTAAATATTTTTATAGGTTTTCTTTTAAATTTACTATTTTTTAATAGTCTCCAACTAAATTTATCTTTGTGGAATTGAATCAGGTAGCAAATGCTAAGAGAATGGAAATAAAATCTTTTGGCTGCTGCAATTATAAAACATAATAATTCTATTACAAAAACTTAAAAAATTCCCCCAAGAGACTTGAAAAGAAATAATGCCCATTTTGATACACTACATTTTTCTTAGTGATTTATTCCAAGCATTAGAAAGCATAAAATGGGATCCAGTTTTCCATTTCTGATAACTTGCCTTTAAACAGAAAATTTTAAATATTTAAATGCCTGCCCCACTCCAATTGTATTTATAATCCATTAAAGTTTAAGTAGATGAGTAGATGGAAAAATAGTCTACCACAAAATAATGCTGCAAATTTAATTAGGAGAAGCTAGTAAGTTAAATTTTAAAAAATAATGTTAAAAGCCAGTTAGTAGTTAAAGATTTTATTAAAGTATATATGCTTAAGATACAGAAGTCACTTGAAGGAAGAGGCAATGAAAAATGGATGTAAATTCGATGAATTTCTCTTCATCTCTATTTCAGTTCTGAACAATTCTGCCTTTAAAAACTTTAGAGAAGTAAAACCACCAAAGTACCATGGATCCTTCCACAGTCACCACAGTTAGGTTCCTGAAACAACTAATAACAGCTACTATTTGTTGAATGTCTACACATTATACCTAAACCTCACAATAAGCCCTCACTTAACAAATTACTGTAGATTTGTTAGAGATGTTAAAGTTAGAGCTCATAGTGATGTCACTGACATCAATAATAATTAAATGGCAAAAATAACTTTCAAATCCGAGTCTTTCAGATTCCAAAGCGTAGAGACCCCTTCCCTTGAGCTATGCTGCCTCCTAGCAAGATAACTCACTTCTGAGATATCAAGACTTCTGAAAAATCAAGAACTGGTGAAAGTTTGCTTCAAGTGAACCTTGAGAAGCCCCATAAATAATTTTATGCTCACAAAAACAAAATAAAGACAACCCTGTAAAAGTACATAATAGCATTTGAAATGTCTTCAACTACATAGTCCATTCCTACTTATCATCTTGCCCACTTTAGACTTCTGTTCTATATAATTCTGATAGAACTTTTTTTTTTTTTAAAGTTCACGCTTTTCTGATTTTATGGCCAGGTCATTGACTTCCCAGATTTCCTCATGACCTCAAAGAGAAAAAGTGATTTTTAACTTAACTCATACCCTTTGATATAGCTGGAAACTATCCTAATAGTCACACATGAGAAAAATCCAAATACCTCAGACATAAAACAAATATTGTTCCAATTTTTCCCCTAAAACTTAAAACAATTGCAAAACTATAACCACTGTAACTTCATTATCAAAGCAGATGCCATCATCCCTCGGATATCTTCACACATCTCAGATTCCAACATCCTGACAACTATAGGTATGTGTCCTGAGGCCACAATTTCCCTCACCTTTTATTGCTACCTAGACTTCATTGTAAAAATCTTTACCTCTACTATTTCCTTTTCCACTCTTTTCTATTCCTGATTGCAGCATTCTCCCCTCTCCATCTTTTAACATTTATTCCCCTCAAGAACAAATTCTCACAAATGTATTTGGATTTGCAATGTCTCCAAATTGTTAAAGTAGCAAAACTTAAATCTAGATCTAACAGTCTAATGTCTGTTCCCAAATGAAAGACTTCTATATACCATGGATTTCTAAAGACTTCTGCTTTCAATAATTCTGGGACAAGATAATGTTGGCGGGGATGCGGAGAAAGGGGAACCCTCCTACACTGTTGGCGGGAATGCAAGCTGGTGCAGCCACTCTGGAAAACAGTATGGAGGTTCCTCAAAAAGGTGAAAATAGAGCTACCATATGATCCAGCAATTGCATTACTGGGTATTTACCCCAAAGATACAAATGTAGGGATCCGTAAGGGGTACGTGTACCCCGATGTTTATAGCAGCAATGTCCACAATAGCCAAACTGTGGAAAGAGCCAAGATGTCCATCGACAGATGAATGGATAAAGAAGATGTGGTATATATTATACAATGGAATATTATGCAGCCATCAAAAGGTATGAGATCTTGCCATTTGCAACAACGTGGATAGAACTGGAGGGTGTTATGCTGAGCGGAGTAAGTCAATCAGACAAAGACATGCATCATATGACCTCACTGATATGAGGAATTCTTAATCTCAGGAAACAAACTGAGGGTTGCTGGAGTAGGGGGGTTGGGAGGGATGGGGTGGCTGGGTGATAGACATTGGGGAGGGTATGTGCTACGGTGAGCGCTGTGAATTGTACAAGACTGTTGAATCACAGATCTGTACCTCTGAAACAAATAATACAATATATGTGAAAAAAAAAAAAAAGAAGATAGCAGGAGGGGAAGAATGAAGGGGGGAAATCAGAGGGAGAGACGAACCGTGAGAGACGATGGACTCTGAAAAACAAACTGAGGGTTCTAGAGGGGAGGGGGGTGGGAGGATGGGTTAGCTGGTGATGGGTATTAAAGAGGGCACGTTCTGCTTGGAGCACTGGGTGTTATACGCAAACAATGAATCATGGAACACTAGGTCAAAAACTAATGATGTAATGTATGGTGATTAACATAACAATAAAAAATTAAAAAAAATTCTGGGACACATGAGAGTACTCATTTCTTAAAGTTTATCTTAAATATGGTCAGAGAAGTCTAATTTTTCAACTTTAAATGGATTGATCACCGAAGATTCAAAGTGGCAAATACTAAGTTTCAAAAAATATACACATGGAAAATCAGCCTTAACAAATGTCCATCAGTAGAGGGAATCCAGAAAATTGCAATTTCTTACATTTCCACAATAATAACACCCCTTTGTCCAGGGATTTTTACCACACAAACCGATATACCTTAACTTAATAAAAAATGTGAAGTTTACCATTTTGTTCAGAAATATCTTATGACAAGATACATAAGCATATACGAAAGTAACAAAAGGTACATAATATTTAACAGAGATGAGTAACAAGCGATGTTATTTTGATGCCACATTATGAAAAATGATGTTGAACCATATTACTCTGAAAATTTTTAATGAACTTTTTATTTCAATGCATAAAAAGATTTCGTAGAGCTTCACTATGAATAGCTACGTACCTTGAGTTTCCACATAGCACCAGTTTACCTGGGCTTACTTACACATTTGTTCAATAAGGCAGATAGCTAATGTACCTATCAAGATTCTCTTCTCTATATTGGACAGTAAAAAGCTGAAGAGAGACAGAAACTAACCACAATGGGTATCTGAAGTCTCATTAATCTACAAGATTAATACAGGCAGTGGATGTTCATAAGTCTCTACCTTTCATGAATATGAATGTCTCTCTGAAATTATAATGGAATTAAATTAAAATGACGTATTTTGGTGATTCTGATGTAAGCTGCTTACAAAGATACAACAAAAACTTTAAAAGTGACAATATTAGGACCAAGGGAAGACACAGAATTAGTTATTAATCTTTTGTCACAAATCTATCTCTGAGCTTCTCATTTTTTAACAGCCAAAATAAAGGACACCATTAATAACAAAAGTCTTTTGATGTGTGTAAGATAAAAACAAAGCATTAGCTCTAAAGATGGCATTTCCTGGTAATAACAGCTAGTGTTTACTAAGCACCTACTATGTGCTATGAAAGCACTGTTCTTAGCACTTTATATGCATTTACTGTTCATAATAACCCTATGATGTAGCAACTATTATTCCCATTTTATAGATGAAAATAAAGAGAAAAAAATTTCTCCTGAATCCATGTTAAGAGGAAGTATGATAAAGTACAGTTTTCAAACATTTCTGACCCCAAAATATAGTTATTTAAGAAACATTTTGCACAGCAATCCAGTACCCACATATAAAAAACTGAGTTTCATGAAACAATACTTACTTACACTTATGATAAAGAGTAACATTAAAATCAAACATGATTTATTAGTATTAAATATCACACACAAAAAAGCAAAATAAACAATACAAAACCATGAAATATTTGGTGGTTGAGACCATGAAACTGCTTTCACACCCGTCACTAATGGACTGTAATCTCATGCTGTTAAAAACACTGAAATAGGGACAAAGTCTCCAATATTACTACAATGAAAACATAAGTGAATTTCACAGAGCTGTTTCTCAAAATGTTCCTCAATACCTGCTGAAGTGTAACAACGCACAGTTCAATAAAAGCAATTTAATCAGGTGGAGCCAAACAGTGTTGTCTGAGTACATGTGCTCTTGACGAAGACTTGATCTAAGCATTTAACCGTACTTTTTTTTTAAAAAAAGATTTATTTTTGAGAGAGAGAGCGAGCGAGCATGAGTGGGGGAAGAGGCAGAGGGAGAAGCAGACTCCCTAATGAGCAGGGAGCCCGACGTAGGCCTCGATCCCAGGACCCTGAGATCATGACCTGAGCTGAAGGCAGACACTTAACTGACTGAAGCCACCCAAGCGCCTGGATTTAACTGTACTTTTGAGCAAGAATCCTTAACTAGCATACATGGGATATTGAGGGATCAGGAGGTTCCTCAACTTAAATATATGCATGTGTATAAATGTATTTTTTAGGCAGAAAAGTCCACAGTTTGCAGCAAATTTTCAAAGGAGTTACTGCTTCAAAGTTCAGAACCACTACTGTAAAACAATAAATGAATCAAATATCCTTGAAGTAATCTATGAATTTTTTTTTTCTCACAACAGAGCTCCTAATAAGAACTGTGCAGCAAGAGCAATAGTTCAAGGATTCATTTTCTAGGAAAAACCTAGACATGACTATTAAATATTCCCAATATCATTGTCTAACTCAGGTCATGCAGTTAAATAGATGCCTGTAACAACTCTGCATGGAAATTGGTATAACATCTTTTAAGCTACTTTAGGAAAGAAATAAGCCTTGAAAGACATGTAGAATGGATTTAGCCATATAGGATGGGGAGGGAGTACATTAATTTTAAATGAAGGGAAGAACGTGAGCAGAGAAAGTATGTAAGGAAAATAACATGTGGAGGATTTCCAATTTCCAGTTTGGCAAATACACTATCTACCAATCTGTTTGCAAGAGAAACAGCATGATACACCTTTGATACTGGCTACCAACAAAAAGACTTTCAAAGAAACAGAAAATATAAATTAAATGAGACTCACACAAAAGAAAGAGCTCTATAAGGCATAAAATGCTATGCAAACATCAGTTCCACCCTATTAATCATTTTTACCTCATATTCCAAGGCGGTCACTAAATATTTGATTAATAATCAATTAATAATCTTTATGTCAAGCCAGAATCCCATTTTTCAATCAGTGGTTCTCAATGCTTCCTACACATCAAAAACATCTAGGAGCTTTTAAGAATCCCAATGCCCAGAGTGCACACCAGACTATTTAATTCAATCTCTAGGGCCTAAGCATCCATAATTTTTTGAAGCTCCCCAGGTAATTCCAATACACAGCCAAAGTTGAGGACTACAACTAAAGGCATGCCCAAGAAAGACACATTGTATTTCCTTCTAGAAAGAATTTAAAGTAGTTGATAAAAATGAATACTTAACTCCTTATTACTCAATAAATATAAAGTCATACATACCAAGGCCTGATAATTAAGGTAAGGCTGTCATCCACGCATATATATTTTTATACTGATATTTTGAGTTTTGTGGAGTCACACAGTATTGCCTCTATACTTTTTCTTTTACCTTCACAAGCACAAGAATAATTTCCTCTACAACATATACAGTTTATAAAGAAAACAATGTATTCTATTTTTCAGTGAAGATTAATCAAAAATGCCGTCCTGAAAAATAATATATGTCCGAAATAAAAATCACAGAATTTAAAACTGTTTTCAGAGCATGTATCGTCTATCAGTACTACCGTTAAAGAGACTACGGTGGGAGCAGAGATCCAAAGGGAACTAACACTTACTGGGTGCCCTGCAGTAGGTGCTTTTGCAGCCACAGAAGCCATTTAATCTGCCAAGTACTCGGTGTATATCCAATTAGTTTCATTTTCACAGATATGGAAGGCTCTTTTGTGAAGTAAAGTGCCAGTACCAAGATTCATGTTAGTTATGACTACTTCTACAGTTAGTTAAGTCTACTTCACAAAAGTGCTTGCTAATTTTTAATTTTTAAATTAAAAATTTGCTAAATTTTTAAAATGCTGTTACTTTTTTAAACTATCTTAAAAACAAAAAACCTTGAAGGCTTAAAGGTGAACTATGCTAAAATTTGATTCACTAGAGGACATGAATGTGTTCATTAGGGAAGCCAAATTTACTCACTTTTGTGCAGAGCTTAAACTAAATGTTTAATTTCATTTTTTAAATATAGGAAAAGATACCATTTTTTACAGGGAATCTTTTAAAATAAAGGCCTTCATATGTCCAATCATATAAAATCTTGTAAGGTACATAATACAGCAACACACAGAGTGCCCAGTCAAATGCCATGAAGGTGCAGGTACAGCTTTTCAGTATATTATTTCATCAAGACATAAGAAGTCGTGCAAGAACAAATGAAGAGGTCAATCTTAGACTGAATGTCCATTTAACATCCAGTTTTATTGTAGTTTTATGTTTGTCTGTTGTAAGAAATACAAGCAGGTTTAAATATTTTAGTGATTCTACATTAAGCAATTTTTACTATTCCTTTCAAGAGTCTAAACCAGTTAAAAAGCATTAATATTAAAAAACAAGCTTAATAATAAGACAACCTAGAATTTGAAACTAATTACCCGACAAAATTTGATATTATAAAATGGAAACAAAACACACAAATAAGCTGGACATTAGGATAAGATTACAGCAATCATCCATATTGCCAATTTCAATTTTCTGTGTTCATTAAAACTGCTTTATTCTTCTAATTGGCTTAGTGTCACAAATATGAATTTATAAAACAAACTCGTACCAATAAAATGTCCTTCTTACATACATATAGTTAGCCTGAAGATTACTATTAACCAAAGTTGGAAGAACACTATGTTATATAAATTAATAGGACACACATGAGATAAGAAGACTGAGTCTCCAAATAACTTTTAAAAAGGATTGCAACCACTGTTTAATTGCTCTTTACAAAGAGATTTAAGCCATGTTTCAAAAAAACCCCTACATTTCTCAGTTATGTTAACTCCAAGAGCTAGCATCTCATTTTTTATAAGTGTGTGTATGTATGTGTCCATATATATACATGCACATGTACAACCAGAGAATAGCTTTTATCTAGTTTTCTTCTTCTGAATTTTCAAAAGCACAAAATACACATTGAAAATAGTGTCAAATTTCCTACTACCTACATTCCCTGAGACTAATCACAAAGTCAGAATGGGAGCTTTCTGTGTTTCTAAAGCATCTTTTTTGGGGGGTGGGGGAGTAATAGTATCAACACTGAGATGTATCATTTTCAGTTATGAGAACTAATATTCTCTACAAACTATCTTACTTCAATAAACCATTATATCAAAAGCACAATTATTTTTAAAAAGTTCTGTCAAATAGTATAAAAAGGAATTTCAGATACTGAAATAGTAGCAAAATAAACATATATAAAGTTTTAAACTGCATTAAAAATAAGTGATTTAAGTATTTCTATGCCTTTGCTTATGAAAATCAACCTACCTTAAATGCAGGTACTAAAAAGCAGAAAACCAGGAATTCTAGCCCTGACTTTGCCTCTTAATTAGCCATAAATCTGGGCAAATTCTTTACTTTCTCAGATCTCCTTTCCATGTAAACCAGGGACTAGCCAGAAAATAAAGAATTTCATGATTAAAAGGGCCTTCCTGATAACACAGTCCAGCCTGTCATGTTAAAAATGTAGAAACAGAGGCCTAGAGATTTTAGGGAACTATCCTAAATTCACACAGACACAAAACCAAACCTAATGTTCAAATCCAGTACTTATGCCATGAAACTGCTGTAAGTTTAAGAAAGTAGTTATTCTTTATCTACAAAGATGGCTACTGATTCAACAATAGAACAATGAAAATGAAAGCTCTTATCGCCTGGCCCTTTTGGGATCAATAAACAGGCTGTCCAGATTACTGGCCAGGTTAAATATAAATCTACGAGTTTCTCTATGTACTGTAGGCTGTAATGACCAATTATTATACAGAAAGTATACTATTAGCACTCCTGTTAAACTCTGAAGTTTCACAGAAATATTAACAGTGAAAAGATTCATAGACTCCACTCTGCACTTATCAGATCTAACTTTATTTAAAATAACTCTTGAAATTTCTACTGGTGCTTCAAGAATTCTAGTTTTAAAAACTAAGATCAATATCCTGTAATACTATGGAAAATGTCAATGAGTATACTTTTAAAATAAAAGATATGCAAATTTTCATTTTACACCCTGTTAAAGCAACATATGCAACTGAAACTATTCTAAGAATATAGATAATATATTTCTATCTGCATCAATTATATATTTGAGATGAATAGCCACTTTTGAGAATGACTAACCTTATTCTCTCCTAACAAGAGATCCTATCAAAACTAAGCGGATTAGAAATTCTTACTATTCATGAAGAATATATAATAAAGACCCCAAAGAAAAGGAAATCTAAGAAAATAAAATACTGATAGTGTTTCCTCCCTTTGCTTTTCTTTTAGTTATTATGATCAAAGATATCTGATCATAACTTATATATCTGAATGAAAATATTTAAAAGTACATTAATATAGCATCAACCTGCCTAGGAAGAAAGCTTAAAATGCTGTAATGAACACAAACAAAAAACCACCCCCATACCATCACTGTTTAAAACTTTAAATGGAAAATCAGGGAGGTACCTAAGTCTACATTTCCAAGTCAAGCAACCTGTTAATTGCTCAGACTGATTACTATTTGCAATGCACTGTCATATCTAACATATCTGCTTCTCACCACATCTCTTGGGGTAGAAATTATTATTCCCATGTTACAGGCTCAGAGAGTATACAGTACCCATCCAAGGCTGCATGCTTTTGTAACTCTAAGATTCAGAGCACAAACCAGAATTCTGCAGAGGGGAATCAGGAGTAAAAGCATAGGAACAACAAAGGAGATGGTACTTCCTAAGACACCTGCTAGACTCAGTGAAATGGCTGCTTTATGCACTGTAGTTGAGATAAAACATTTGGAAAGATTCAGTGCAGTTCAATTTTATAGGTTCTAAATACTAGCTCAGAAGGCTAAATTTTATTCAATAAATAATGAGAAACACCCAGGGATTTAATAAGGTGTGATATGAGAAAGAATTAAACCTGCAGCAGTAGGGAGAAAAAAACGTTTATTGAGGTCCCACTAGCATGGTTCCATTCAATTTATAATGTATTATAAAAAGCCAGAGAGATCATAGGCAAGGTGTGAGGTAACAGGGCCTGACATGATTTTTAAAACCCTCAATTTCTATAACAAAAAAGCATAATTGAGGGGGTAAAAATATGGTACAATCTAATCAAAGTTTATTATCTTATTACTAGACAAAACAACACTGATGATCTAAACATCAGGGAGTAGCCAATGTTTAAAAACAGCCTTACCTTAGGTCAGGTGATTCGGCCCTCCCATACCGGTCCTGCCACTTCCCAACGCTGGAATTGGCTTTTCTGGAGGCAGTACTTGTCTGAGACTGAGAAGAGGTGCTGTTTCTGGTGAGATAAATTTTCTATGTTTTTTCTTACATATTGTTGTCTCTGACCCCCCTTGTTCTGACTTTTTTTCTTTTCTTTGACATGCTTTGTCTAAAGTCCTTTAGCATGTTCCTATTGTATCATTCTCTCCAAGGCTCTGTGGTACTAAAACTATCAATAGGTACTTAAATATAAATGTGCTATCAACATTTTATTAACTCTAGAATATTTTAGAAATTTTTTTCAAAATAATATGATGTCAAAATGCAAAATAAGAACCAAGGGCTTATCAGGTTATAATATATTTATCAAGAAATAACTTTCTGTGCTTTTATGAATAACATTAACTTCTATGGTTTCACAAAACCTTATTCAAAACTTTGGTATTTCTTTCCCTATATTCTTTCAATAACAGGTACAAATAGTGTACCAGCTAACAGTAACTCTCTGATGTGTTTTATAAAAACCTACATTTTATATATTTCATAAAAATTCCATTTCAAAGTAACTCTTCCAAAATAAAATTCGAAAGAAAGTTAATTTTATCCATAGTGACATACTCCATAAAAATTTCAGCTATTTACACTCTTGCCAGTCCTTTAAAGGACTAATAAGACACTCTTCCGATAGGAAAATTTTTCTATAGGAAAAATATATGTTTATGTATCTGCTTCTTCATGTAAAAAGAAACATAGGAAGAATAAACCAGAAACTAGATAAAATAATTATTAACAGGAGTGAAAAAAATTGGGGAAAGAGTGATAAATCAGTATACTTGGAACTCTGTTAAATGTTTTATATATGCAAAAAATAAATCAATAAACATGGAAGAAAAGAAAAGCGAAATACAAACAGAAACAATGGATCAATTTATACTTTAAATGATTAATATAACCACGCTAAAGGAAACTTCTGAATATTTTGACTATATACCCTAAGTCTGGGGGAAAAAAAGAGAAAGAAAAAAAGAATTCCAAAGAAATCTTAAATTCTACTTAATAGGTTTGGTTTCTGTAATGGCAGGTGAA
The DNA here is from genome assembly GCF_003265705.2 of Callorhinus ursinus. NCBI lineage: Eukaryota > Metazoa > Chordata > Mammalia > Carnivora > Otariidae > Callorhinus > Callorhinus ursinus. Next base: position 41,852,296 of record NW_027397066.1, on the reverse strand, counting down.
GTCCTAATCTATTCTGTGTGTATTTTAGGATTAAACAAGTAAGTACATACACTGAAGTTGTTCGGAACTAGGTTCTCAATGCAGTAAAATGGTAAAAGATGCAAGATGGAAAAAGGAAAGGGAAGTAGAAACCTGTGGTGTCAAAAAGTGAAATAAAAGAAATATGATGACCGCATGACTAAAATTATACATAAGGCAAATGAAATTGCTTGTTTTCTCCCAGATGAAAAAGCCTAGAAACTGTGACACTCCAACAGCAATGAGTGAACTGGTGCCAAGATCTTGGTTTCTGTTCATCATTACCCACTAAAAGGCATCAAGGTGCTTTCAAGAAATAGTTGCTTTCAAGAAATAGTTGCTTTCAGGGAGGGGCAAAGAAAGCACAAGATAAGCCTGGAACATCTGGTAAAGCTAGAAAGTAAAAAAATCCTCAAAAAAAAAAAAATGATGGAGAAAAATCAAAAGGTCATAGGAGCCACTCTGAAGAGGCTGCCACAGAACAAGTCTGGAACAATCTGAGCATCAATATGAATGACAGTATATATAAGTCGTATACATGGCTTATATACTACATATACAAATAAACCATATTTATAAACCACAAACACACTCTCTCACACCTAAAATAAAAACCAATGAGTCTAGTTGATAATAAGTAAGAGGAGGAGGTGGGAAAGCTCATTTTTAAAGGAGAATGCCAACTAATTAACATAAGAAAAATAACAGAGTTAGATAATCACTATTTTACAGCCATTATAGTAGTAATGGGAGAAAGCAAAAATCATCAATGGATACTAAAATTCTTGGGAAGTTTAAAAAGAAATAAGATAGATACAGTCTCCTCACAGATTATTAAATACAAAGAGTAAAAATAGTAACTTTGCAGTGCAGAAACCCAATGAACACCATCACAACTAAATGATTAAAGCTATCATCACTAACAATGGGGCAAAATGACATCATGTACCTCTAGGCTGATGCACGGAGAACACATCATCACTTACGTAGTTTCTTACCTAAAAAGCAAAACCTGAATCCAATAAAAAGGAAACACCAGGCAAACTCCAGACTGAGGGATGATTTACAAAACAACTGGACTGTACTCATCAAAATCGAGTCAACAAATACAAAGAAGGTCTGAGAAACTGTCTCAGATTAAAGAATAAAGAGATAAAAGAGTTAATTATAATGGATGATCCTGGACTGAGTCCTAAATCAAGAAAAGAACTTCCATGAAAGACATTATCAAAATAATTAGCTAAATTTATGGTTTGTGTATTAACGTACTGGCTCATTATTAGATTTTCTCACTTTGATAACTGTGTCCTATGATTATATAACAGAATTTCCTTGTTCTTACATGCTGAAGAATTTAGAGTTTGAAGGGGAATGATGTTCATAATTAATAAATGGTTCAAAAAGGAAAATATTTTGGGGAAATTATAAAGCAAATATGGCTAAATGTTAACAACTAGGGAATCTGGATGAAAAATACATGAGTATTCAGCTTGTGAAAATTTATCAAGCTGTACATTCTTGACATAATATGAAAACTTTTAAAGATTAAAACATTCTGATATATTAAATATTAACATTTTACTTAAGTATGCCAATTTGCTGGGCAATACAGAAAGTCAGAAACCAAACATTTCTACCGATAAAGTACAAAGAACCAATAAAAAAAGTTCTGTGCAAACATACCAACAGTCATCTACACATTAATAAGGCAATCTAAGATTTTTAACAAAGAAAATACAGTGGTAAGGTCAGTAATACAGCTCATTACTATTTGCTGTGTAGTCTCTATTATTTCTTAAGTGACATTCCTGTCTTCTCCCTAAAGTCAAAAAATTTTACTTTCTAACATGTCTAGTTTCCATAAATACAAAGACTAAATAAAACAGAAAACACACAAATATTTATTTAGGGAAATACTTCACAATGAACAAAAGTATACTTTTGATCAAGATGAACCCAGAAAACAAACTTTCCTAATGAGCAATGGGTATTGTTCTTTATATCAAAAAGTGACAATATTGACATGCTGGGTATGTTTCTATAGGTTGTGTGGCAATTAATCTACTTTTCTGGTATCAGTGATAGATGTGTTAACATTTCTATCATTTCTTTACTTCTTTTTTACTGTCCCAGTAAATACTAGCTAGTAAATACTAACTGCCAGTATTCTCCATCTCTCCTTCAATCCACGGTCATCCATCATTATAATCACTTCAAGGACCCTCTCACCTTCCTTGCCCCTTTGTCCTATTTGCCTGGTATAACTGCAATCCCTGTGAAATCCAGCTCTAGCTAATCTTCACCAACATACAAACACCTGCCAAGGGCAAGAGAAACACACCCAAGCAAGCTGACTGGTCTCATTTTAAACCCACAGCCATTAACTTCCAGAGAAGCTGGAAATGTACCATCTCTCTCCCTGTGTCAATTTTTCACTCTACTTGTTCATTCCCATCAACATATAAAAATGTTGTAATTTCTCCCATTTCGAAAAAAAAAAAAAGCCTCTTGAAGGCATGTTTCCCTCCAGGTGGTGCCTAGCAATCCGACTCCTTTCCCTAGTTCACTCACACACCTCTAAATGACTATTTCAGAGTAACTTCTCTTCTCTTCTCAAACATTCAACACCCACTTCCACGCATCCTCACATTCACCAGTAAGTCTGCATCCTGTGTGCTGGGAAAAACTGAAGCCATCAGAAGAGAGCTTTCAGTTGCTCCCATCAGTATCATCTTACCCACCACCCTCCACCAGGTGCTGTCTTCAATCCTGTTACTCTGAGTGAACTTGTCCAACCCCTTCCCTTTTTAAGGCTAACCCCCCTTGCATATTACACCCTGTCCCTCTGACCTTCTTAAGGACACTGTTCTCACAACTGTCCTTTCTTGCTTCTTGCATCATCAATAGCCCCTCTAGTAACTCACTCTAGGTCTACAAACAAGTTCTAATTTCTATCATTTAGAAAAAACATTCCCTGTCCCCATATTTCCCTTCAGATACTGTTCTATTTCTTTGCCCCCTCAAAAGAGTTGTCCATATTTTCTCATTCTAATTCCTTTCCTTCCATTCTCTCTGAATTCGTTTTAAAAAGTCTTTTTTTCAAACTTCACCTTACACCACTAAAAATGATCCTGGTCAGGACCACCAGCAACCTTTACGTTTTAAAATCCGAAAGTCGGGGCACCTGGCTGGCTCAGTCAGTGGAGCATATGACTACTGATCTTGGGGTTATGAGTTCAAGCCCCATGCTGGGTGTAGAAATTACTTAAATAAAACCTCAAAAATAAGTAAATAAACAAATAAATGAAAAGTCCTTCTCAGTCGTCTTCTTCTTGGCCAGTCAGTGTTATTTGATAGTTAACTGTTCCTCTCCTTTGAGGAAAACACATTTTTTTCAAGACACGCACTGGGTGTTCTTCCTATGTCAGCAGTTATTCTTCTCTACGGATCTCCTCCCTCCTCCTTCAGCCTTGCTTTTCTGACCTGGAAGGAAGCACCCGAAGGCTCTGTCCCTCTTACCAGTTCTCTATCAATACGTACCTCCTTAACAATCTAATTCACTTTCACTACTTCTTTAAATACTACTTAAACACTTACCGCTCCCAAATTTCTATCCCCAGCCATACCTTTCCCCTCAACTCCAGATCCATATCCCCTTCCTATGCAAATTTTCCACTTACAGGTCTAACAGACATCTCAATTTTATTATGTCCTAAACTGAGCTCTTGGTCTGCTCCCCTCAAAAAGCACTCCTCCTGCAGTCTCTTCCATCTCAAATGTAAAAGATCCTCACCATCTGCACCACAACCACTCTGGTTCCAGTGATCTCTTGCCTAGATAACTGTTACAACCTCCTAACTGGCCTCCCAGTTTCTGCCCCTAATCTCTCTGTAGTCTGATCTTAATAAAGTAATTAAGACTTAAAAAACCTACAGTAGATTATTTCATTCCTCTGCACAAATTCCAACAGTGACACCCCTTTTATTTCACTTATGGGAAAAGCCAAATTCCTTATAGTGGTACAATGCCCTACATAATCTGGCCAAAGGCTGTTTTGTTTAAAAAAAAAAAAGGAGGGGGCAGGCAAAATAACAGAAAACCTGCTACTGATTTTTAAATAGTTTAATTAGCAAACATCTACAGAGTATTACCTATGTATGTACTACTGTTCTAAAACATTTCACATAAAATTAAATCATTTAATATAAATAACTACCCTGTGAAGGATGGATTATTATTACTACATTTTACAGATCAGGAAATGAAAGAACAAGATTAGGGAATGTGCTCAAGGACACACAGCTAGTAAGTAATATAGCCAGAATTCAAACCCCAGAAGTCTAGCTCCAGAGTCAAAAGCTCTTCACATCATTCTATACTGCAGAACACAATAAACTCAATGAATGAAAGTGACCTCTTTTAAAATAGGAAAAGAACAAAAGAAGACTCCATATTAAAAGGATCGGTATTCCTCTGCTATCCTAACTTCTTAGCCAAACATGTGATGAGGTTTCATTTAGTTTAAATAATATTTGGACATGACCATGACTAGTAATTGTTAGGATGAGGAGGCAGTCAAAATCCAAGATGGCTTTGTGACATTTAATTTTGGCTAAAAGTTTCAAGAATATTTATCTTGAGGCTAAACCACATGTTCCCATACCATCTCTTCCTGCATTTGTATATTATGAAATACTATCTTACAGCAATTCAAAATTGCAGAAAAACAAAACCAGAGAACTGTGTAAAATAAACTTAAGTACCACAAAAGGTAAATGATCTGGCTGAGAACTAGTAACAGTTGGGTTACTGATTTGTTTCAGGCCCAGAGAAATAACTGGTAAGTCATCTTTATCTAACTGTTAACATCCAACTTCCTTTGTTTTAGATTGCCCTTTACCATTTTCCTAGTAACAGGGTAACCATTTGCCAGCACATCTGCCTCTTACAATTGGTACCTTGTGGAACTCAAAGTTAGGTATTATCAAAACAAACCAAAGAAAGAAAAGAAAATGGTTTTAATCTGAAAGACTGCCCAGGCTGAAATCTCTGCAATCTTTTACTAAAATTAGTAAAACACATTTAGGTCAACAGATCTAGACTTAGAAAGTCCAATAGTTCTTTATGTAAGAATAATAATAAGCACAGAAAACAGCAAGATTGTTATCACCATCTCTTCTAAATGTAAGATTGTCTTTTTTATATACATGTAACTATATACCATGCTTCATTTATTGCTTACCTAGATTTTTTTTTCAAAGGGAAAGCACCCAGAAGACTTTTTCAGAGAATTCATTTTGTACTAAAACAACATGGATTGTTCCAGTTTTTTTGGCAGAACATTCAGCGCTTTTATACTTTATATCACTAATACAAGATGAAGATACCAATGCCTTCAATAAATGGAGTTACAATTGCCTAACTAACCTGCTCGGTGGGAGTCCAGTCTTGAACAAAGAAGGAGGAGAAGTAAACTCAGCTTTTGTAGATGGAAGAGCTGCTTCCTTCTCTGAATTTCCAGTTCTTCCCTGCTGTACCTTAAAAAAAAGGGTTATTAGCTTATTTAATAGAACACTCAAACATAATACACTAAACGTGTTTAAAATAAATCTGTAACATTTGATTTAAATTTAAACATGAAGAATGTTTTGTTGCTGAATATTTAATAAAATTATCCTATTTTAGAACATCATTAGGTGAAAGGCACCAAAGATGGATGAGGGAATCAAAATGTTCCCAACTATTAAAAAAAGTTCACACTAACGTCACTTAAAACTCCAATAAGCTATAACTCTTTCATAAATTCCCTTAAATAGTCACAAGTCCAAGACACTTGGTTATGACTCCACGTTTCTGAGTTCAAAGACCTTGAAGAATTTTCCCCTTCTATGTTTACTACCATTCAGAAAAAACCACCAGTGGCCATTTTAGCCATTCTGACCATTTTCTGTTCAGACTGTGATTTGCTCCAACATGAGTATTAATAACCTATTCCTGCACTTCCATACCATTTGTTTCCCCCTCATCATCAACAGTACCACTGTCCTGTCAGTTCAGTACACCTAGACGTTTGAAGGTAGTCATCGGTCTCCTTAATAACCTCTTTTCCCTCTTTATGTTCACTTTCAAACCAGTATCTACTTACTCCATAATTTCTCCCAGATTTAGCCATCCTTTCTGCTCCTAGAAGAGCTTTTCAGTATGGTCCAGTCATACTCCTTTACACTGTGAAATTCTTCTTTGTGATCTTTTGCTTTTATACTCACCTTCCTATTTTAAATCATCATTAATTTATTAAATTTAAATTAAGTTGCCCTACACTTGAATAACATCACACCGTATTTTAGGTCCTACTTAAATTCTACTGCTCAGTCTAAATTGGGGATCATTCTCTTTCCCTATGAGGCAAGGGACAAGAAAATCTCAGACACCTTGACTCTGATACATTCAAATCACTGATTCAATTCCAGAAATCATCTACCTCTCACATAATCATTGTGTGAGAAAAAGAATATATTTGAGCCATTAAAGTCAGATCTCTTATTAGTATTGCTGAACCCAATCCCTAATGGGTGTCTTCACATAATTATGGCTTAACATTGACATTTTAGAATCCCACTCCTTAAAAAAATCTATTTAAAAGGCCCAGATCCTAGGGAGAGATAACGGAGGATCAGCACTAAGAAAATGAGGATAGAAAGTAAGAAATGGATTTGACAGACACCTGAAAGGTAAACTGACAGAATGTGATGACAGGGTAAATAAACAAGGTTCACTCATCAAACATTAAATATCTATCATCTAAAAAACTATTACCAGAGGCTGAGACTAGAGAGAAATACAACAAAATCTTAGACAATGGGACAAGACACACGAACAATCAGAGCAATACAATAAATGCTATGAAAAAAAGTAACTGTGGGATAAAAGATGCTATGAGAACATAGAAAAAAATGCAATATTCTTCCTGCAAATGTCTGGAATACTGAAGGTTGACAGTACGGTCTCAACTGTTCCCCTGAGTTTCAGTAATTTATATCCAATGTCTTACCTATCTGATAAGCAACTCAAACTTACCATGGCCACAACAAACTACTCATTTTCCAGCTGATCCCCCAATCTGATCCCATCCAAGTCTTCCCCATAAGTAAACAGCACCACCATCTACTGAGCTGCTTAAGGAAAAAAAGAAATCCTAACAATTATCCCAAAGATATGACCATCCCATGTCAACTTTACCTTTATGATACATAGCAAATTCAACCACTGATTATGTCCACCCCTAGAACCCAGGTTAAACCTACTACCACTTCTCAACTGTTCTGCTAAATTTTCTCTCTGCTTTAGTCCTACCTCTGGAAAATCCATCCTCTGTATATAGCCAAGCAATCTTACTAAAAGTGTAAATCAACTCATGTCTCTCCCCTGCTCAAAATTCTCCAATAGCTTCCCAATGCGAACAGAATAAAACCTAAATTTATCACGGCCTACAAGGATTTACACTGCATTTAGGTTTTATTCAAATCTGTACCCCAAGTACCTAAAAACAGTGCCTGGCATGCAGTAAGTGCTCAATGTATATTTTTTATTTGACTGACTTTGAGACTCAGCTTAAATGTCACATCAAAGTCTTTCATAGGACTTGGAGTTATAATTTTTGGCCCAGTTATCTAATTAATGACTACTTTTCCCAATAACTCACGAAAACTCTAAGATTATGAAGTTGAAGTCTATAATGCTCACCTCTTCTCCCTACTCAAGCCTGAGATGCTTCCTAGCATAGTCAACACTCAGTTAAAAACTGGGAAGGGGAAAGAGAAGAGTTGACGAAGAGAAGCAGAGGAAGAGGTAAAGAGAGGGAAGAGAGCACAAATGAAAAATTATTTTTAATAGGGAGAAAAGCAAAAAAAGGTATCAAGAAGACACAGTACATCTTTAAACATGTAAAAATTGCTTGTTTCCTCAGATTTCTTTTATTTCTTTGTCAAATACTCTAGTTCTGAAAATCTTCGCCATTTTAGCAACCCTCCTAATCAACTTGCATCCACTTGTCTTTAGATGTTGCACTTAGAATTACAGATTCAAAACTTGTTAACCAGAATGAGACTATTTTTTTAAACAGAATCCAGTATTTTGAGAAATGACCATAAGATACCATGACAGATTTTTTCTTTTGTTTTTTTAAGATTTTATTTATTTATTTGTCAGAGAGAGAGAGAGAGAGAGAGAGAGCACAAGCAGAGGGAGCGGCAGGCAGAGGGGGAGAGAGAAGCAGGCTCTCTGCTGAATAGGGAGCCTGATGTGGGGCTCGATCCTAGGACCCTGGGATCATGACCTGAGCCGAAGGCAGATGCTTAACCGACTGAGCCATCCAGGTGCCCCACCATGACAAATTTTCTAAAAACCAAATCATGTCAGGTATTACATATCCAAACAAAAGTTGAATGAAGTCTGCAACCCTGGGAAGCTAAATATTTACCCAAATTATGCTACCAGTGTCCCAAAACTTAAGTTTGTGAAATTTCCTTCAGCTGCCCTTCATAGCATTATTTATAAAAGGTTAACCTTACAAACAAAATAATATCTAAAAAGAAATTTGTTAAGTGTGGTACACCCAAATAATGCATTATGCAACTATTTAAAATGTCATTTATCAAAAATCTTTAATAAACTAAGAAAACATTTGCCACATAATGTTAAGGTAAGAAAAGGAAAAGTAGCAAACCACATAAATTATAATTTTGTTTCAACCCACAAAAACAAAAAGACTGACAAAGCAGTAAAATTTGGGACTCTGAAAGCATATTAAAAAACAGTAACTGATTGAGCACACTAAAGAAACCTGAATCTTAAGTCAGCAACAAGAAAACAAAGATAGTATGATTTTCATGGCAGGACCCCAAAAGGTTCAGGAATTGACAACTCTAGTTACCAGAACATTTGAATCAGCCAAGTATAAATCTTTTAGGGAGGTCACTGGAATCTAGTCCCTGAAAAATCAAATTGCCACAAAAAGAAAAAAACAAAATAACCCACGACACTGACACGTGGGACTTTAAAAGAAAAAAAAAAAAAGCTTAGCCTTACGGTGAAGAATATAGCAAATCTTATTTATATTCAGAGTTTCCAATCACCTTTTTAGAGGCCCATTTCCTTATGAGTGAATGGCCAAAGATCAACAAACATTTGAGGAAAGTCAGTCAGAAGCCAAAAGCAACAGACACGCTATGTAGGAAAATAAAACCTAAATGAAACAAACCTATCATTAATATAAGTATCTTCTGAGAGACAGATGAGGAAAAAAAAAATACTGCAATACTGCATGCACGAACAACAGGATGCTACCGTTAAATACTGAAGAAAAATCTTCTTGGATATTAACAATATAACCACAGAAATGAAAAAATGAATAAAAGACTTAAAAGGCTGAAGAAATCTCCCAGATACCAGAAGACAAAGAGGTAGAAAATATGAGAGAAAAGAAAATTAAAGGACTAGCATAAGAGGTCCAATATCTGAACAGGAGGTCCAGGAGACGTAAGAAAGCTGAGAAAAAGTAAAAACATAATAGAAGAAAATATCCCAGAAACGAAGGATATGTGCTTCCAGATTAAGAGGGTACAAATGAATGCTTGGTACAATAGGTGATAATAGACACACAGTTATGAAATTTCAAAACACAGTGACAAAGCTTATACTCATCCATGGAGGAAAACAAAATCATCTATGCATGTGTGTGCACATACATAAAAATAGTTTCAGAGAAGGTTGTGGGTCAATTTTTTCTTACACACAGTCACTAGTCACTCTTTCCGTGCCCCTCACTCCAAATTATAGAATTACACAATTGTTTTTGCACCCAAGTAAGTGATTTTATTTTTATACCTATTAAACTTCATCTCCTTTTATTTCACTAAAAACAAAAACCAAAATAATAAAACAAAAACCTTACTTATATTGAAGTATATAAAAAATTATAAGAATGTCAAAATGTTGACAATCACTGAGGCATTACAGTAAACACACAAGGGTTCATTTGTACTATTTTATCTACTGGTTAGTATGTTTGAAAATTTATCTAACAAAAAGTAAAAAAAGTTATTTTAAAGAGGCTGGTAGGTGGCTTGTCTCTCAGTTGATTAAGGAGTTAAAAAAGTATCTTTGCAGTAGACATGAAAAGAACTTAAATTACGATTCTTAAATCTACCCCTTTTTCCATTCACTAGTTTAAGATGGGTTCCTCATTCATTTCATCCCTACAGTACTGCAACAGCTCCTTATCTGGTCTCTCTTACTTCCTTTTCTCTTCCTTATATTCTAAAGCCTACCCTTCTAAAGAACACTTGTCAGTTTTCTAAAAACCAAATTTGCTCATGCTATTCTCCTACTCAAGAACTTTCAAATGGCTTCCTATGGCCTACACAAATGTCTACAGGCAGTTTAAGATTAAGGTCTTTCCCATTATGGACCCATGTCTACTATTTCCAGGCTTCTCTCCCATAGTATCTCCACCCCAACTCTCCTTTCATGCTATCTGGTTTTGCTTATATTGTTCTCTCTGCCTACAATGTTCTACAATCCCCTCTTTTCTACTAATGAAAATTCACTCGTCTTTCAGTTATCATGTTTGATTCCTTCTAGACTCTGCACCTTAGGAACCCACTCTACCCTCTGAACTCCCTACTGCACTTTGATAACAGCACTAACATAACATTTCTCAAAATACACCACGGTTAGTTCATATATATATGTCACTCAGATCATGAGCTCCTTGAACACAGAGACCCGGTCTCACTACAGTATCTAGTATAGTGCTGTGCACATTAGAGGTACTCAGACATAACAGAAAAATTGGGAAAGTCCTTTTCTTTCTGTCTCACCAATCCTAATTGTAATTCAAATAGTGAATTAGCAGGTAAGAGCTTAGACTTTCTTTTTGCAACCACACCTTACAAGGCTACCAAAATTACATGACTTATAAGCCGCTTCCAGAATTATGTTACTTATTGAGCACTTTCTTGCTCACAAACAGGCAATAACTCCTCCAACTTGTCCTTGTTTCTAAGGCTTTCTAGCATTGAACCCTACAAAGCCACCTCTCTTCTACTCCTTTCCAAAAGAACTCCTCCAATAAGGCTAATTTCTATTTTTTTTAAACTCGTGGAGGTATTTTAAAGATTTATTTATTTATGAGAGTGTGCACACATGTGTGCAAGCACAAGCAAAGGGAGCAGGGGGAGCGGCAGGCAGAGGGAGAAGCAGACTCCCTGCTGCGCAAGGAGCCCTATGTGGAACTCAGTTCCAGGATGCTGGGATGATGACCTGAGCCGAAGGCAGATGCTTAACCTACTGAGCCACCCAGGCATCCTGATAAGGCTAATTTCTTAAATAATACTTTCATTCACTATCTATTCAATTAAGCTGAGTTTCTTTGCCAAAGCCACTTCCTAATCTACAATACTTTTTCTTGTGTTCTCCACACTCAAGGTTCTGACTAAAATGGCATATGCTTCTCTAATACTGTATCTTTAGACTTTAAAAAAAAAATACAGAAATAGAACTATATATAATGCTCAAAGTTATTTCTAATCCCAGAGTAATTTTTTTGCCTCTTTTAAAATTTATTTTTTAAATTTAAATTCAATTAACATATAATATTAGTTTCAGAGGTAGAGGTTAGTTATTCATCAGTCTTATATAATACCCACTGCTCATTACATCACACGCCGTCCTTAATGGCAGTCACCCGTTACCCCATCCACCCACCCAACCCTCCAGCAACCCTGTTTCCTATAATTAAGTCTCTTATGGTTTGTCTCCCTCTGACTTTGCCTTGTTTTATTTTTCTCTCCCTTCCCCTATGATCCTTTTGTTTCTTAAATTCCATGAGTTAAATCATGATAATTGTCTTTCTCTGATTGACTTATGTCTCTTAGCATAATACCGTCTAGTTCTATCCACGTTGTTGCAAATGGCAAGATTTCATTTTGTGATGGCTGCATAATATTCCATTGTATATATATATATACCACATCTTCTTTATCCATTCATCTGTCGATGGACATCTTGGCTCTTTCCACAGTTTGGCTATTGTGGACATTGCTGCTATAAACACTGGGGTGCAAGTGCCCCTTCAGATCACTACATTTGTATCTTTGGGGTAAATACCAGTATTGCAATTGCTGGGTCATAGGGTAGCTCTATTTTCAACTTCTTGAGGAACCTCCATACTGTTTTCCAGAGTGGCTACAACCAGCTTGCATTCCCACCAATAGTGTAAGAGGGTTCCCCATTCTCTGCATCCTTGCCAACATCTGTCGTTTCCTGACTTGTTAATTTTAGCCATTCTGACTGGTGTGAGGTGATATCTCATTGTGGTTTTGATTTGTATTTCTCCCAGGGTAATTTCTCATCAACTCATTTCTCCAATTTCTATAGCATTTTGTCTAAAATAAACATTTTGGTATCTAATACTACTTAAGAAATTTACCTCTGCATATTTGGGATACCCATTACATTCTTAAAATATTTTTTGTATTCTTCAGGTTGTAGGATATATAGTGAAAGACAACTCAGACTTTTTCAAAGAACAAGAGTCCTAGAGAAATTTGAACAAGGATTTTTTTTAAGGTGACAGAAACTTGCCTGAAACTTAAGGTCAAACAGCAACCTGAAAATGCCAAACACTCCCATACAACCAGTAGTTGCAGATTTTGAGCAACATCAATAAAACATATCCCAAAGACCACAATATACATTAAAAAGTTTGAGTCACACACATTATTAAAATACACACCCTAGGGGCACCTGGGTGGCTCAGTCGGTTAAGCGTCCAATTTGTGATTTTGGGTCAGCTCATGATCTCACCAGTCAAGAGGCTGAGCACCCTCACCCAGTTGGGCTCCCAGCTCAGCAGGTAATCTGTTTTGAGATTCTCCCTCTACCCATCCCAACTCGCATACACTCTCAAATAAATATTAAAAAAAAAATAAAAAAATAAAATACACACAGTTTCCAAATCAGTATTTGTAACAGATAAGTAGTATTTAATGTGCATTATCAAGGCAAGAAAAACCATTAGACTACACCCATTAAATTAAAATCCTTATTCATTCAGAACCAAATAAATCAGAATGGAACAATAACCTCCTCTCATATAACCAAAAGAAACTTCAAAATAATTTTGATTTGCACAGTATGCATATATGCATGCACAGTATGCATATAAAAAATGCACAGTATGTATATAAAAAACTCATTCACGGTGACCACTTTCAATAAGAGACCAGTTCCTAGGAGTTTCTTTCTATTCTTTAGTTTCTGAGGTCTATTGCAAAAAGACAAAACACACAGAACCTGGCAGTTTACAAAGGCACCTTGTTTTCATTTCTGTTAGAAGAAATAAGAAGGACCACTGCAAACGAACTATTTCATCATCAAGACAACTTTTCTACCTATTCATTGTAATCAAGTGTAACAATATATTCACTCCTTAAATAAGAAGATAGCACCAAAAAGCACCTGATGACCATTTAAAAGAGAACAGACATCATTACACACTTTCAAAAGATTGACAGCAGAACAAGAACCAAATACTTACCCAAAGTAGGATGTAAATTAAAATTAAATTCTCTACCCAGAACCGTGTCCAGCAGAGCGCGGCTACATCTGCGGCTATAGCACACGTATTGCATAAGACAGTATTGCGGTGGACAGGGCTGCAGTCCCAAAAGGGTCACAGGGAAGTGCCTGCCTGCAGAAGTTCCCTGAGTATATAACCCAATCTAAAAGCCACTCCCAGTCTTCATTCCAGTGTCGTTCAATACAAGAATTAAGAACTAAGAAGTAATAAGGTAAAGGAAAAAGAGTACACAATCAGGTTTCGAGAAAAGTTTGTAGGTTGCTGTGTATTGCAGAAGTATGAAAATATGACATTATTCTTTGGATTGGGTCTGTGATCATATGGAATGGAGAAGCCAGAAATAAGACTCGATTTCCAAGTGGGAATATCAACCTGCAAGTCCCTACCTAAGCCTAATCCTTTTAAGTTATAAATTTTAAAAAATCAATGGCTTTATCCTATCCTGTTGAGTCTTTCTTAGAGACTCCTAAAAATGAGTAAGCTTGAGACATCTTAAGACTATAAGACACATTACACCAATAATTTTAGTGTCATACAGATAATAAGCAGTATGCCATCTTCCTTACCATATTTTTTTAAAGAAAATCGAGAAAAATAAGTCTCCAATTCTGATAAAGATTATAGCATGATCTAAAAGAGCTTAGTCTATTGGTGTGAACTTTTATATCCTACAAATATACACTATAATTCAAAATAAAATCACAACATACAGCAAGAATAGTTTTACTTGGCATTTGTTAGTATAATAGGCTATAAATTCACATGCTTGCAAAAGTGGAGATAAAACAACAATCAGCAAATTTGTAAGTCACCAGGAAGCCGAAGGTTTGGAAAAAAGGTAGCTATTTCCACTTTAATCTCATCCCTTGAGTAGTGGTATGGGAGCAGACTCAAGAACAAAAAATGAGAGCAACCAAGGATAATTTACTAAAATTCACCTTAAAAAGATTGAATCTGCCATCTTGGATCTCTGCACCTGGTGTAACTTCCATAGTACAGTCTTCGGCCTAAGTTAAATAACACATTCCCCATTAAGATACCACATAATTTTTAATTGATAGGCCATATAAAGACAAACTAGCTGTGGCTAGTCTGTGACTTGAAACTAAGAACATCAGATAATCATTAATATGAAACTGAAAGGGAAGGAAGGGAAAAAAACAAACACGGTAAAGAGAATGAAAATTTTAAACTATCTTATAGCATTTAATCACCTTAATGGGGAAAAAGTGATTTATCTGGGGAGTAAAATTTGGGACTATAGAAAAGCCTGGGGTATTCTGGAATATTTACTAATTACCGTAATTTTATTTGTAGTAGAGGTAACTGGTATAACTTCAAGTCCCATTCGTATCCTCTTTTGTTTTTCACAGTAAGCTTTCCAGGTATCTTCATTAAACCCATAATTAAAATAATCAGAAAGATCAGCACCTAGCGATAAAGCACAGTGTTAGTGTATAAATATTTCAATCCTATTTTTATGCAGTACATAAACTATAAAATACAAATTTAGTGTTCTATCAGTTTTATCACCCCTTCTAATTTTCCCAATTCTCCCAATTACTACCATAAAGCAACAGCACTATAAAAATTTTTGATCAAAAGTATTTCCTTTAAGCCAGAGTATTATGCTAAGCAAAATAAGTCAGTCAGAGAAAGACAAACACCATATGATTTCACTCATGTGTAATTTAAGAAACAAAACAAACGAACATAGGGGGTAAAAAAGTATTTCCGTTAGAAATGGCATTATAATAAAACAATATGCAAGTCTACTCTGGTATAATGCAGTAAGATTTAATAATACACGTCATTCCTACTCATCTACTTAACACAAGAAAAATTATATTAAAAAATAATATTCTAAATGGTTGCTAAAAAACCAAAAACTTTTCTAATGACTGTTTGTACTAAAAATCTTTTGAAACAGATACAATCCACAATAATCTTACCAGGTTTACGCCATGGTTTATCTTCAAAAGAATCCAAATCTACCTCCAAGAGTGGAACTCCATTAATGCTTCCAGGTGCATCAAGGTCCACCCCTTTGACTTTTGTTCCTATTTTATAAAATTACAATATAGTGAAGGAGCTGTTATTAGCAAAAAGCTGAGAGATACCACAGCTAAACAGAAACCATTAACACCTTTTTACTACCGATAGCACTAAATACGGCAAAGGTTCCAAACAAAGCATTAGAGTTACATTTACCATAAATAAAAGGTGAGATCAAGCTTTATGGAGTAGCTGTAAAATAAACTGAAGAGTTTAGGGACTTGTTACTTATAAGGAATTCCTGTACCAACAGGAAGTTGCTAACTTCCGAGTTTTAAATCACTTTTTTGTACAGCCTGTCAGCTAAGTCTTTACCTTTTTAAAGGGTTGTAAAACGAACAAGAAAACCAAGCATGTGACAGGAACCCTGTGACCCACACAGCCTAAAATATTTATTATGTAGCCCTTTACAGAAAATTTGTCCAAGGGCACCTGGATAGCTCAGTCGGTTAAGCATCTGTCCTCGGCTCAGGTCATGATCCCAGGATCCTGGGACTGAGCCTCACATCAGGCCCCCTGCTCAAACGGGCGTCTGCTTCTCCCTTTCCCTCTATGCACTCACACACACTCGCTCTCTCTCTCTCTCAAGTAAATAAATAAAATCTTAAAAAAAAAATTGTCTCCGTCATGTATGGTCAAAACCACTCTTTTTAACTGAGCTGTAATAGTTCAACCTATTTATGACCTATTCATACATAAGCCTTATTTTCCTATTTATACAGCCGCAAATAGAAGTTTTACCTGTAGTTCCATAAACTCTTCCCCCTGTTTTGATGTTAAGATTTACAGGTGCTGTACCATAACTCCTAAAAACAAAATAAAAATTATACTGAGAAACTTAAAACAGCAATATATTCAACACGTACAAATAAATTATATACCCACACAGTAACTACATAGACTAACAATAACTTACACATTTTAGAAAAATGTTCTAATTTTAAAAGAAAAAGCAAATATTTTTTAAAAGTCTAACTTGCTTTCCATCTGAAAAAACCTACCTGCTACTAAGTCAGTATCTCGCTGTAACAAACTTCTTAAGAAATTTGGCTAAGAGGAAATAAGTCTATACATCTTTTCCTCATTTTCTCACCTCTTAGTTATTCAACATGCAGCAATCCTGCAAGAAAGAAATTTCTCCACCTTGTTTCCAAGTCCAGTGACCCCCCTGTAGTCCTTCCTGCATTGGTTACTGTTGATAAATCCTCTTTCAAATACCCATGGGGTACTTTTATACATAAAATGCATTCATTATATTAAATTTAAAAATAAATCTAGGGTGAAAGCAGAACAGTGTTTGGTGGTAGTCCGTGGTTAATGACTGAGGAAATAAGAGGGAAATTTCTAGAATGCTAGTAATGTCCCATATCATGTTCTGGATGGTGGTTATATGAATGTATACATATGAAACAATTATTGAGCTGTACTTTTTTAATGTAATATAATATACACATGACAGAGGGAAAAAAAGTACAAAATCTGGAGTCAGACCCAGGTTCAAATACAAGTTTTGTCAATTACTAGTTGTATAAACCTGGCTAAGTCACTTATGACCTCATGGAATTTGTATAAATTTTCTGTAATGTGGGTTTACAGACAGTTCTCTACTTTTCCATATAATGCCTTCTCGTATATGAAGAGGAAAATCAAATATACTAAACAAAATATAGTAAGACCTCACTGTTTTCAGTGATATATTTCTCATTATATTCATGTTATTTAATTTGCTTCTTTACTCTCACAAGTTCAGGTAACTGGACTTGCAAAGATTCACTGTTTCTGATCTGCCTAATAATTTCCATTTTTTATCTACATGTACTAAAATTATGAGACTTAGTTTATTTACATTAGCACTATCATTTTTGTTTTCTGCTTAAAAAAATGATATATAAAAAGTGATAAGTACAATAAAATATTCAAATAATTGTATAAAACTTCACTGCTATAAATGCAGAAACATAAAATAGCCCAAATTAAACTGTTACTGTCAGGTAGTACCACCATACAAACTTGAAGTGTTTAAATCACCTCCATGACATTAACTCATTAGTAAATGCTTAAACACCAACAGTGCATCAGATATAGTTCTCGGCTAAGGAACAAGAATTGAGGTACTGAACAAATATGGCTCCTGCCCCATGATGCTTACATTTCAACAATCTAAATCCAGCACAGCAAAAGCACTTTTGGGTTATCTATATCCGATGTACAAAAAGTTCTAGCTGTTTAAAAGTCAAATGTACAGGGGCGCCTGGGTGGCTCAGTCGGTTAAGTGTCTGCCTTCCGCTCAGGTCATGATCTCAGAGTCCTGGGATCGAGACCCAGGTTGGGCTCCCTGCTCAGACGGGAGGCTCCTCTTTCCCCTGCTCGCTCTCGCTCAAATATTTTACTAATAAATTAAAAAAACATAAAAAAGCCAAATGTACAAAAATCAAGTAGTCTCTAAATGGTCCTCTTACAGAATTGCTGAAGGATAAAACAAAATAGAATTCATAAAAGGCTTAGCCATAAGTTCAATAAATCAACTTCTTTGCTCCCACCCAGCTGCTTTCCCTTCCATGTTTTGCCTTTAAAACACCACTTTTCAGGTACCTGCGTGGCTCAGTCAGCTAAGTGTCTGACTTTTTTAAAGATTTTATTTATTTATTCATGAGAGGGGGGGGGGGGAGGGAGAGAGAGAGAAGCAGAGGGAGAAGCAGGCTCCCCGCTGAGCAGGGAGCCCGATGTGAGACTTGATCCCAGGACCCTGGGATCATGACCTGAGCCGAAGGCAGATGCTTAACCATCTGAGCCACCCAGGCGCCCGTGTCTGACTCTTGATTTCAGCTCAGGTCATGACCTCAGGATCACGAGATCAAGCCCCGTGTTGGGATCCATACTCAGCACAGTCTGCTTAGGATATTCATTCTCTCTCTCTCTCCCCACCCATGCCTGCCCCTACCCCAGCTCACTCGTTCTCTGTTTCTAAAATTAAAATCTAAAAAAAAATAAAATAAAAAACACCATCACTTTTCTTTTTTAAAACTACTAAGGCTTTGTATTCATTGTGTGTAGAGAAGCTTAGCTGTTTGGAAAATTGCACTTAAGCTAATCTGATTACCTTCTATTAGACCCCCATGAGGTCTCAGGATTCTCTAGGTGCCACATCTTACATACTTGGGTATTTAAGGAACTTCAAAATAAATACATCAAAAAAAAATGTATTTTAACCTACTGCTTCTACATTACCCATACATGCTAATATACTTTTAGGTACTCAATTAACTGCTCTAGAAAGCTCTAAGTCATTGAGTCCTTTATCTCACTCTGCATCCACAACCAGTTACCCATGTTATTTCTATTATGTACTCAAATGCATCTTTTTCCATCCATCCCTATACTGTTGCCACTGGCTTAGTCTGAATTATCATCTTATGTGGACAATTCAAATATATTAACTAATTTCTATTTAGTCCACCTCAACTACTGCTATCTTTTATCTTTTCAAATAAACTAACCTGCTTAAAAACCTTTAAAGGTACTAACTCCCTCAAGTGGTTTCAACCACCTTTTTCCCATCTACCGTATTCTCCAGCCATGCAGTTCCTGTAAGCCATGCTTCTACTACATCTCAGTAGTGTCCTGTGCTAAATCATCAGTCCTCTTCCTTCTGAGTCAAGAACTATCCAAACAAGTTCATATATTACCTCCTCTAGGACCTTTTCTTCAACATGTGTAGGCTTTTAGCAAGTCTCCTCTCAAAGTTTTCAATTCACTTTGCACATTTCCATTCTAGCACTTAAACCACACTGAAAGTATTTGCTCACGTCTGTCTTCCTCACTACTTCTAGTAAATAAGGATGTCTTTATTATTTTCATAGTCTCATCATTAATTAATGTAGTGCCAACAAACATTTTTAAGTGCTTATGAATGGATAAATCTCAAAGGTAAGAAACCACTTCTCTGTACAAGCTAAATTATTCCCTACTATAAAATTTGCTTTTCATTACCTTATAGATAAAATGAACTACTTTGTAACAAAAGTATGTTTCCTAGAAAAATGCTACTTTGTACTTTCTAACAGCTTACAATAAACCCATTTAGTATTGTTCCTTGAATACAATTTGCTCTTTAAATTTGCTTCTGAAGGGCACCTGGGTGGCTCAGTTGGTTAAGCGACTGCCTTCGGCTCAGGTCATGATCCTGGAGTTCCAGGATCAAGTCCCGCATCGGGCTCCCTGCTCAGCAAGGAGTCTGCTTCTCCCTCCTCTCATGTGCTCTCTCTCTCTCTCATTCTCTCTCTCAAATAAATAAATAAAATCTTTTAAAAAAATAAATAAATAAATTTGCTTCTGAAAATTCTGTGCACAAAGTTAAGTATTCATCCAATGTTATTTTCTCATAGGCTCTTTCAGTTTTCAAGAGATATATCTTGAAATATCAAGGTTAAATAAGTTCTATACCCTTCAGAAAGATCTATAAATGTTACTTTGAAATGCAAAAAAAAAAAAAACCCAAACCATAAAAAGTAGATCAATTGAAGGGTAGAAGCATGGACAGAGATACGTACATTTACACATGTGTATGGTAAAGCAAACCTAGCAAAATGTACACTGTATAATCTAAATGATGGGTAAGTGGGTGTTCACACAATTCTTTCAACTTTCCTGGATAATTTGAAATTTTTCATATTGAAATGCTGAGGAAAAACACTGAAAGACAAATGAGTTCTTAACATTCAGGCTGATAGTTAATACAAATTTACTGAATATTTACTATATGTAAAGCAACATGAGGAATAGGGGAATTCATGAACTATGGTTTCTACTCAAGGAATTTAGAGTCTAAAGGTGATAAACATGAACCAACATAACTACATTTCATGAAACTGGAAACTGCTGTCAGAAATAAAGTTCAGGGCTGCGGTGGTTACAGGGCTGACAAGAAACTACTGAAGTTCCTGTGGAAGTGAAGTACAATTTCCTAAGAACATAATGGATGGAGAAGAGAAAAACTATGGTGGCTGTGAAGGCCCTGACGCCATGTATGTCAAATTGATATCTTCGGATGGTCATGAATTTATTGTAAAAAGAGAACATGCACTAAAATCCAGAACAACAGAAGCCATGTTGAGTGGCCCAGGTCAGTTTGCTAAGAATGAAACTAATTAAGTCAATTTTAGAGAGATCCCTTCACATGTGTCATCAAAAGTATGCATGTATTTTATCTATAAGATTTGCTACACTAAACGCTCCAGAGAGATTCCTGAATTCCCAATTGCACCTGAAATTGCTCTGAAAATGCTGATGGCTGCGAACTTCCTAGGTCGTTAGATAAAATAAATTATAATAAACTGTTAAATTTTTTCAGTAAAAAAACAAAAACAAAAATAAAAGTTCAGGAAAAGTACTATGGGAGTCTATGTACATTTAATATTTGAATGCAATTTCTACCAAAAATTTGGTCATATTAATAAAAAAAAACTCCACCATTAGCTTTAACTGTTATATAAAATTATTTGTATTTGCAACTATAGAAGAGTATTTACTACATATACGATGATTATAATGTTCCTTTTGCATAATGCAGACGGCAAAGTCCTATTAGCATAGAGGTCTACTAGCATTTCATGCAAGCCCAACACTAATTTTTTAGGTGGAGATGAGAACACCAAGAATTACCTATCCCTAACATGACTGTCTCTTCTCAACCCTGATCCTTAGTTTTAAAATTATACAGGCAGTCTTTATTATAATGTGAAATGGACCTTGACAATAACTGAGTTACCTTTAAGCTCCTAAAATAACTTTTGAAAACAAATGGCTCTAGTATAGAAATATTCAAAAATATTTATGTATATATTGCTTGATTCCGGATAAGGCTGCATAATGAATTACAGTGCAATTGATGAAAAGTTTATGTTCCCAATGCACAAGTACCACATTATACATCTAATCTGGTAAAACACAGAAAAAATACTTTTACTCTACCACCATAACAAAATCACATTCTGTACTTTAATATATTCCCTTCTAGCCTTTCTGTAAGATTCTTTATGTGCTTAATGAGCTAATGACAGTCGATTTACTCAATTCAGTTTTACAGACTATGAAATTTTAGACAACATACTGTCTTAAAGAGCCAACGATAATTAACTTCGAAAATATGCTATGAAGAGCAAAAAGAAATACTTTTGATACTGTTTTTATTGGACAAATTAAAAACCTAAACTCAGTTTTGGATAGTACAAGGGAAGAATGTAGATGAAATCTGTAATTTAAGGTTTTCTAACTCTAATTAAAGAATTTGTAGTACTCAATTTATAAAAACAGCTTAATTTCAGAAATCAAAAACAGTTGCTTCCATGTCACTTTAATAAATTAACTTTATCTTTAAGAAATATTTTCGTGGTAAAATTCCTTTTTATAATGAGATAGAATTGACACTATTAATTTTGGGTGTACAATATAATGATTTGATATATGTATAAATTGAAAGATGATTACAGTTAGTTATCACCCATCACCATACAGTTCTGCATTTTTTCTTGTGATGTAAACTTTTAAGATCTACTCTTCCAGAAACTCACGGTGAAATTTTAAGACGTGTTCTTTCATATCATGTAAGATGGACAAACGTAAAAGCAATGGAATCAACCACCACTAGTTCGATATAAGCATGCTACCTTTGACTCAGGCATACAATCATTAGTTAAAAATAACTTACCACCTGCGTGGCTCAGTCAGTTCAGTATCCAACTCTTGGTTTCCACTCAGGTCATGATCTCAGGGTCATGAGATCAAGCCCCAGGTAGGGCTCCACACTCAGCGGGGAGTCTGCCTGAGACTGTCTCCCTCTCTCTCTCTGCCTCTCCCGCCTGTGTGCACAGGCTCTCTCCCAAATACATAAATCTTAAAAAAAAAAAAACAAAAAAAACTTACCCGTACTGTGGTGCTCCCGTTTTAATGTCTCCTATAGTGACATGAACATCATCCTCATCATCATCACTGTCACTATCACTATCATCTTCAGTCTCGGTCACTTTCTATGCCAACATAAACAATTATAAAATACATTCAATAATTCATCTCAACATCTAATATGAATAATCGAAAAAGTAATCACTTTGTTTTTTGAAGTATAGTTTTAGAGAAAAATAATCACAATTTCATAGCACTGTTACCTCATTTATAACTAATGTTATATATGATAAAAACGGATAAGAATGTAAAATAAAATCTTCTCAGCATAATTTTTGTAAATAACACCTCATGTATTTTTTCCTATGATTCATAACTGCTTCTCTGCAAAAAGAATCTAAGGCATTGTACTAAGATATGTAGAACATAAATTATAAAAAATAAGTATTTGAGGAATTTTTGTCAAGAATATGAAGAGGAAAACAATTAACTGTAAGAGTCATGGTTAAACAGCACCAAAGAGTTAAGGAGCAGTTCACTTATTCTTGTCATTCATTTACAGTTAGAAGCGTCCCTGGATGCAAATGACTGAGAGAATATTTTGTTTCTATGAGTATAAAGTGGGACCATTTACAAAGGTTTTATTTTGGCTCTCAAAGGCAATTTTGTGACTAGTCACACACTAGTAAACAAAAAAGTAGATCACCTAGACAAAATATTTTTTTGTATACAAGTTCAAGCCTGTAGAATAAGGATTTCCTTCTTTTCACAGGGTCAGAATGTTAAAATATTCATAAAACCAGTAATACATGTTCATCCCCCAAAACAACACTTTCAACAGGCATGAATGAGGTTAGACAATATCACATATTTATATAAAAACAAATTTTTCCAAAAGTTAGGACAATCAAACTTGGGCTGTGGGACTTAATGTTTTCCTTGAAAACAAGGTTCACTGTGATCTCTTCAGTTGAGCTACATTCAGTTCCTTGAAAGTGGTCAACTTCAAGCCTTTGCACGTGTTCCATTTCATGGAAAGTCTCTTCCCACTATTGCTTCTCATCACTGTGCTTTTGATGGCACCGGATGAGGTGGGATATTAGAGCAGACCAGGTCATGTCGGACACTGAAAGTCATGTTAAACTTTTGGCTTTCTTCCTAAGTGAATGGGAAACTACTGATAAAGACTTTAATCAGAGAAGTAACTAAATTTCAAAGCCTTATGTTACCGGTTTAGGTACGCCGTTTTCAGCAGTTTCATCTTCAATTCCAGATGGAGGATTAGCACTACAAACAACAGAAATAAGTGCACAAGTCTGGTATTACTTTTCAGAAGTACAGACAGCGTACACTAGTATCTTTAAGCTGTATGATAGTTTCCTAAAATTACTGTCTCCACTGGAAAAGAAAAAGGATGGCAAAAACTGTCTGTGTTATTCTGTTATTCCTACTGCCTCACATAATACCCGTACTCAACATTCACAGAATAGAACTGCCTCCACAATTTATTAATGAATTTGACAATGGGATACAATTTAGGTTTTTTACTATTTTAAAAATAATAACACTTAATTTTACTTAGCCTCTTTATTGAACACCCACTATGTGCCAGGTACTACGGTAATTGCCAAAGGCTATGTAACACAGTTTTCACTTTTCCTGATTCCCAAGAACTCAAGATTTGTCATATAATCACATTAACTCTTTTAGTCTTCAGTTAACATACATGCTTCTTCCCGGTTTTGTTTCATCTATCTAAATGGATATACGTTCTTTATTTCATAAAAGATACATTTTAAGATTTAAAAAAAGTTTATCTTCATGTAAGACTGCCTTCCCATTTGATGCCAATAAGTAGCTCCAGACCTAATTTTGATGCATTAAAAAACAAATTACTTTTTGAAGGCCAATCAATACCTGAATTTGCCCTATTAAAGCAAAACTGATATAAAACAATAAACCCCTCTTTTCTCATAAGACTCAAGCATATGGTCATTAATCACCAAATAAAACTAGTACGGTAGTGTAACTGGCTTCTTATACTTTAGTAATTATGATTTCTATAGTGGAAACTAACCATTAACCTCACTTTATAAGTAAAGGAACCAAGTACAAAGTAATAACTCACATTTAGTAGGATTTCTAAGAAAAACATCCAGATCTTGATACAGATCAAACTTTTCATTAGGTTTCTGCTTATCTCTTCTACACTTTACTTTCTGTCAAGCAGTGTTATACTTTGTCAAGCAGTTTTTATATGTTGATTTAATCTCTACAGTAGTATTTTACAATACAATCCTCGTGTAAAGCAAAATGAAGGATAAAAACTAAAAGTTTAACTGTTAAGTTTTCCTTGTGTTACTGCTTGACCCAAGAAAACAAATACACAACTATAATTCTTTAGTCCATTTAGCTCCTGCTTAATTATGTTTCTACAGGTAGACAGAAACAAGTTCGGTTTGTCACAAAACAGTATATTTAGCCAAAACTTGAGCAAATAAAACATGACAAAGTTGGACACAGCATAATGCAATGGTTAAGAAGTTTTAACAATGAACCAGTCACAAAGAAGCTGGGGAGAACTCTAATAGCAAGGACTCTGCTCAGTTACGACAATGTGATGATGTACCAAGCTGAATACTAGAACACAGGTTTGGTGAACATGCCTTCCCCAATAATTTAAAAGTTTTCATTCCCTATCACCATTAAAATGCTAGAAACATAGAATTATAAGCTTTCTCTAGAAAAATTAAGCTTTAAGAGTAGAAATTTTCCATAGGATGAAGTAAACTTACTAGCTCTCCAAATAAAATTTTAGTAAAGAATATAAAGACATTTTGACAGTAATGCTCAGGGAAGGTAGAAGACTTCCCTCCAATACATTTAATCAAGCTAAGTATAGAAAAATTAAAATTAAACAATGTTCAATCAGAAAAATAAGCTTTAGGAATTATAATCAAGAACTTATACCAACAAAATTAATGGAATAGATTAAAAAAATTGTATTTAACTGTGAATCTGTAACATTACCCATTGATTCTTGACCAATTAAAAAAACGGTATGAAAAAATTATAATTACTTTTGTAACTATAAGCTACACAAATCACAACTTTTGTGAGTAACTGAGATTAGGGTTAGGAACTGGGTTGGATACATGAATTTAAACGATAAAATTTCACAATATAGCAGTGAGTGAAAAAAAAAATCTTCCAATTTAGGGGATGTCTTTAAGTGAGGAAGAATAATTTCAGCATCCCTTAAGTTCTATTTCCATGTCTCACTTCTTCCCTACATTCACTTTTTTAAAAATGCAGACATACCCATGTTGTCATGCTTTGCTTTATTATACTTCCCCGCTAAGTTTTTTTTTTTTTTTTACAAATTGAAGGTTGGTTATAACAGTGTATCACCCACCAGTGCCATTTTCCCAAGAGCGTTTGCTCACTTTGTGTCTCTGTCACATTTCGGTAATTCTTGCAGTACTTCATACTTTTTCATTACTGTATTTGTTACGGTGATCTCCTTGACGTTACTATGGTAATTGATCTGGGTAGCTATACATCACAACCATTTAAGATGGTGAACTCAATCACTAAATATTGTGTGTGCTCTGACTGCTCCACTGACCAACCATCACCTGTCTCTCTCCCTCTCCTCAGGCTCCCTATTCCCTGAAACACAACAATATTGAAATTAGGTCAATTTATAACCATCTAATGGGTCTGAGTGTTCAAGTGAGAGAGCCCACACATCTCTCACTGTAATTCAGAAGCTAGAACTGATTAAGTTTAGTAAGGAAGGTGTGTGGAAGGCCGGAAGCCAGGCCTTTGTCACCAGCTGGCAAAGGTGTAAACGCACAAGAAAACTTCTTGAAGATTAAAAGTGCTACACTTTAGTGAACACACGAATGGCAAGAAAGTAAAAACACCTTACTGCCGATATGGAGAAAAGTCTGAGTGGTCTGGAGAGATCAAACCAGCCACAATATTCCCTTAAGTCAAAGGCTAATTCAGAGCAAGGCCCTTATAACTAATACCTCTTCAATTCTATGAAGGCTAATAGAGGTGAGGAAGCTATACAAAAGGCTGAAGTTATCAGAGGTTGGTTCATGAGGTTGAAGGAAAGAAGCCGTCTCCATAACATAAAGTGCCAGGTGAAACAGCAAGTGCTGATGGAGAAGCTGCAGCAAGTTCCTCAGAAGATCTAGCTAAGATCATTCATAAAGGTGGTCACACTAAACAACAGATCTTCATGTAGACAAAAATAGCCCTCTGTTGGAAGAAGATGCCATCGGGGACTTTCACAGCTGAAAAGAAGTCAAGGCCTGGCTTCAAAGTTTCAAAGGACAGGCTGACTCTCTTGTGGGGGGCTAAATGAAGCTAATGCTCATCACTCTGAAAGTCCTAGGGCCCTTAAGAATTATGCTAAATCCACTCTGCCTGTGCTCTGTAAGTGGAACAACAAAGCCTGGATGACAGCACATCTGTTTACAACATGGTTTACTGAATATTTTAAGCCCACTGTTGAGACTACTGCTCAGAAAAAAGGATTCCTTTCAAAATATTACTGCCCATCGACAATGCAATGGTCACCTAAGAGCTCTCTCTCTGTTGGGAGACACACAATGATCATGATTAACGTTTTCATGCCTCATAACAAAATATTCATTCTGCAGCCCATGGATCAAGGAGTCATTTTGACTTTCAAGTCTTATTATTGAAGAAATAAATTTTTTTAAAGATTTTATTTATTTATTTGACAGAGAGATAAACAGCGAGAAAGGGAACACAAGCAGGGGGAGAGGGAGAAGCAGGCTTCCTGCCAAGTAAAGAGCCCGATGTGGGGCTCAATCCCAGGACGCTGGGATCATGACCTGAGCCGAAGGCAGACACTTAATGACTGAGCCACTCAGGTGCCCTTAAGAAATACATTTTGTAAGACTATAGCTGCCATAGATAGTGATTCCTCTAATGCATCTGGGCAAAGTAAATTGAAAACCTTCTGGATGGGATTCATTATTTGAGATGCCGTTAAGAACATTCATGATTCATGGAGAAAGGTCCAAATATCAACATAAACAGGAGTCCCCTCATGGAGGACTTTGAGGGGTTCCAGACTTCAGGGGAGGAAGTAAGTGCAGGTGTGGTGGAAATAACAAGAGAACTAGAATGAGAAGTGGAGGCTGAAGACGTGACTGAATTGCTGCAAGCTCATGACAAAACATGAACAGATGAGGGGTTGCTTCTTGTGGATGAGCAAAAAAAGTGGTTTCTTGACGTGGAACCTACTCCTAGTAAAGATGCTGTAAAGATTGTTGAAATGGCAAAAAAAAAAGGATTTAGAATATTACCTAAACTTAGTTGATAAAGCAGAAGCAGGGTTTAAGAGGACTGACTTCAATTTGGAAGGAAGTTCTACTGTGGATAAAATGCTACCAAACAGCATCACTGCTAGAGAGAAATCATTTGTGAAAGGAAGAGTCAATTCAATGTGGCAAGCTTCATGGTTGTCTTATTTTAAGAAACTGCCACAGCCACCCCAACCTTCATCAACCACCACCCTGATCATCAACAGCATTCATTTCGAAGCAAGACCCTGCAACCAGCAAAAACATTATGACTTGCTAAAAGTTCAGATGATGGTTTGGATTTTTTTTTAGTATAAAAGTACTTTTTAATTAAGGTATGTACATTGGTTTTTAGACATAACACTATCGCACTTAAGAGACTACAGTATAAACAAAACTTTTATATGCACCAGGAAACAAAAAATTCATTTGACTCACTTTATTGGTGTGGAACTGAACCCACAGTATCTCTAAAGTATACCCCTGCCAGCTTTGAAATAGATTTCGTATAGCACACAAACCACCCATTTGAAGCGTTCAAATGAACGGTTTTTCACGTTTACAGTATAGTGCAACCATTACAACTGCCTAATTTCAGGACATTTTCATCACCCCAAAAGGAAGCCTTGTATATATTAGAAATCACTCCCCAGTTTTGCCTGACCTCAGTCATGGCAACGCTGTTTCTATAGATTTACCTATTCTGTACATTTATTTTAATTGAATCATACAATATGTAGTTCTTTGGGACTGGCTTCTTTAGCTTAGCATGTTTTCAAGGTTCATCCATGTTGTAACAGATATCAATACTTCATTTCTTTTTACTGCCACATAGTATTCCACCATATGGATATACCATATTTTATCTATCCATTCGTCATTTGATGGACCTTTATTTCCATTTTTTGGCTATTAATAAACAATGCTGCTATGAACATTCATGTACAAGTTTTTGTGTGGATATGTATCATTTCTCTAAGACATATATGTAGAAGTGGAATTCCTGGATCATACAGTAACTATGTTTAACCTTCTGAGGAACTGCCTGTTTTCTAAAATAGCTGCACCTTTTTACAATCCCACCATCAGTGTATGAGAGTTCCAATTTCTGCATATCTTCACCAATACCTGTTACTTTCTTTGTGATGGTGGCCATCCTATCCTAATGGGTGTAAAGTGGTACTTCCTCCACTTTCTAAACCCAAATACTCTTTAAAAGATCTTTTAACCACCCCTTCCCCATTAGCGGACATTAAGGCATTGATACTAGATTGATGAGTAATGTCAGCATATCCATATACTTGTCTATGTGAGTTGTTCTGATATCGAGAAGTTTCAAGCTCCCTTTACATGTTCTATAAATGATACTAAAATCTTTCTAGCAGTCTAACAAAGGGAATCAATCTTAAAACAGATCCATTAATTCCACTTTCAATTTAAATAGAAAACGTTGAAATTATAACCAAAATGCACTATACCATCAAAGGTATTAATAAATTGCAAAAACAGTAAAGGAATCTTTTTTAATAAAAAAATTTTTTTAACTTTTTCCTTATTAGTCTAATGGTTATATTGTATACTCCGCTACTAAGCTCACTTAAGAGTACAAAGTTACTTAATAGTGAAGAATATTCAAACCCTTACCTCAAAAACTTTGTCCCCAAGCTACTAGCAAATAAACAGAACTGATTAGGTCCTGAAATAGAAATAAACTCTAAAGTATGCAATGTCTTAGAACCTTCAGTCAATATGCTGTATTCAAGCCAATGATATTTACAATGAAAGAATTTTGACAATTTGTTGATAGAACCACTGTACCATACAATCTGTTTAAGTATCAACAACAAATTCCACTAACCTGGCATTTTCTTCTTCTGGCCTTTCAACTTCATTTTCATCTACCAAAAAAAATACATAAATAAATAAATAAAATTAACAAACAAACCATTCTTAAAGAAACCAGTATTATGAAAATCTGAAGTGATCATCACAAGCACTAACCTAGGTCCTTTGCCAAATCACTGTGCACATGCACGTCCCATGGGCCTATAAGCACATCCAAAGTTAGATCACCTTATAATGACTTAACAAGATATGTCTTTTATGAAAAAAAAATCAGACTTTACTTCTATAAAAGCTTAATTTAAGAGGCATTCAAGATTTCTAGATCTTTGTTAAGGAAACCCTACACATTTACATTTCAAAGAATATTACTAATGCTAAATCTTGCCACCAAAAATAATGAATTTTACAAGTTTGTCAAAATCAAAGTTTGTCAAAGTCACAGCATCAAGGAGCTGCATGGTGCCCAAACGTGCACTTTTACTAAAGAATATACGTTTTAGGCAAGGAACACATATTAACTTTCAAAACTAGTTATCATTAACAGACAAGAGACTGACTTAATGAAAAGTTAAAAACCAGATGTCAAGTCCCTTTCATGAGGAAAGTACAAAGTGCACTGAACTTATTTGGGGAAAAAGATACATACGAAATAACTGAAAACTGTAAGCCTAAGGGACATGAGATACTTCTAATGATGTGGGTTAAAGAGCACTCTCTTAAAAATGAAAAACTTCACCTTAATACAGGAGACATTCGGGGTTTTCTTTATGGGCCATAATGTATTCCATCTCTTTTTCTCTTAATTAATTATTTTTAAAGCACGACTTTCAGACAAGGAGGTACCCTTGCAGGTGCATTCCATACAAACTGACCATCAAGAAACAAGACGTTAGTTTTACAGCATCAACTTTATTTAGCTATTATTACAGAAAGACTGTTTCTGAAAGAAAGGGACAGGGAGGGCATCCTACAGCCAAGGGGCAAGAAGAGATACACCAACAGAGCTCAGAACGGAGATTAAACAGCAAGGGAGCGAGCGTGGAGACGAGGCGGCCTGGAAGACCCCGCGGGGAGGAGGGTGAGGCTGGGGGTCCGGACCCGCGCCCAGCCCCCGGCCCAGCCCGGCCTCCGCGGGGTGGCTGCGTGGTGGGGGCGTGGGCTGCGCGGGGGGTGGAGGCCAATGGGGAGGCCGGCGATCGCGCACGCCTCGCTGGGCCTAACTCAAGTCGGAGCACACTCCGTACCAAAGGCCCCAGTGGCGGCATGAGGGGCCCGGGACGCCGGCCGTTTGCGGGCCGGGAGGGGAGGCCTGAGGGAACCCGGGAGTGAGAGAAGGGACAGGAAGTTCCGTACCGCCATAGAGCCACTCTTCCTCCTCATCCCCTCCGGTCCCGCCGCTCAGCTCCGACACTAGGCGCTCGACCTCGCCGGCCGACATGGCCGCCCCGAGCACAAGTTAAAGGCGGCGATCAACAGCCCCCTCCAACCCCTTCCCAGCCTCGCTGCCCGAGGGCGCGAGAGGGGCGCGAACCCGCCGGCGAGGGAACGAAGAAAGCGCGAGACTCAAATCCCAGAAAGGCGGCCGCGGCGTTGGAGGCTGCAAACGAGACGACTCCAGCGGCCGTCCGCCTGCGCACGCGCAGCAGCAGCCCAGCGGCGCGGCGTCTTCAGGCTGCTTCGCTTCCGCGGCGCAGGCCACCTGGACCTGGTTGCGCATGCGCGCCGTCATTGGCTCCGCCCCTGTGGAATCCCGCTTGGCCTTTTTAGCGTGGCTTTCTCCCGTGGCGGCGTCCGGCGTCAGCCAAGGATCCCCTCCCCCAACTTTTCCTCTAGTAACCCATGTTGCCTTTGCCGGCCAGTGCACCATTGTTCCCTTATCTCCTTGACGCTTGCTTTCTCTTCTCAACTATTTTTCTGTTTTTTAATCTTATGAAAGGTCTTGTTTCGTTTTTCATGTGTTTTATCAGCCTTGAAACAATTGTTACCTTATCACTCCCGTTTCTCATTAAAGAAAACATAATTCATGCCTACTTTATTGAAAATTCAATTTTAACGGCAAATGAAAGCCAAGCTAATAAATGAAAAATGCATTCTCTTTGTTAAAAATAAAATATTACAGTCAAGGTCGAAGACGCCCCTCCGCAGAAGTATCCCTTGTTTGCTGTTTGGTGTGAATCCTCAAATATTCTATACATTTACTTCACGTGTATTGTTTTGGTGGAAGAACCTGAGGTTAAGGAGTCTTAAAGGGTACAATACTGTATATATCATTCTAAGGATTGCTTTTTTTTTTAATAACTGTTTTGGAAAGCCTTTCCATTTTAGTATACTTAAACTATACCCATTTTTAAGTGCTTCCCAATATTCCATAGCATGGCTATCACAAAATGAATATGGTTATTTCCCTAGTGATGTACATTTAGATTGCTTTCAACTTTTCACTTTAACCAAAAAAACAAAACACTACAATGAAGAGCCTTGTAAATGACTTCTTGCAGATCTGTACAAGTATTTCTCCAAGATCATAAAGTATGTGCAGTTTTTATTTTAGTAGATAATGCCACATTTTCAGGCTACTTTTGAACACATCTTTCAGGGAGACGATGATAGGTCAAAATTGGTGTTCTAGTTCTTAACTGTAACTACCTAGTTGCATGACCTCAGGTAACTAACCTCTCTTTGCTTCAGTTTTCTCATCCTTAAAATGGGAAAGCTGAATTTGATGATCTCTAAAGCTTCTTTTGGTCCAAAAGTTTTCAAATAGGACTCTCGCTTTTCAACAGAGAGAAATTCATTCTAGTTTACAAATCAATCAGTGGGTTTACCTGCTGTCTGTTCACTAGATATTGTTCTTCATTTAACAATTATTGAATACCTACTGTTTAAGAACTTGGAAAACAAAGTTTTGAGTAAAGCCTAGTCTTTGCCCTTAAAGAGCTCTCAACTTATTGAGAAAGTCAGAAGGGTCTTAATTAACTCTCCTACAAGAGTAAAAGGTAGATATACTTTAATAGAAACCCAAAGGAAGTGTTTACATCACAACAGTGCCACACCATCTCCCATTATTTAAACAAATCCTGTGGTTTTAATCCTACCCTTACCTTTGAAGATTCAATTGCTGTTCCCAGTCTCACTTACCCGTTTAGGATAATCCCATGTGTAGTTCTAAACTCTGTTAAGGTATAGCCAACATTGTGAAATCTTTTCCTGAATTTCACTTTATCTCTTTCCATTTCCTTGTTCTATAAATATTTATGAAGAGTCTACCATGTGTCAGGGGCTCTTCTAGCCTATGTAGATTCAGCAGCAAGTAAATCAAAGTCCTTCCTCTTATGAAGCTTTCATCTAATGAAGGAAGGCAGACAATAAACATATAAATGTACAGCATGCCAAGCTGTGATAAGGATATATAAGAGTAAGCAGGATAGGGGGACCTAGAACAGAGTGATAAATAGGGATTAGGTGCAATTTTATATCAAGAGGTCAAGGAAAACTATTCTAATAAGGTGACATAACAGTAGAGAGCTGAATGGAGAAAAGAAGTAAGGCGTTGTGAATTTCTGGGTGAAGCCCTATCAGACAGAAAGAATAGGAAGTGCAAAGGCCCTAAGGCAGAAACATATTTGGTGCTTTCAAGGAACCCAAAATGAGCTGGAGTGGAGGGAGTGAGAAAGTGGACATAGAAGATCAGAGTTATTGGAGGGTGGGCAGGGCAGAGCTAATCACACCCCTTTAGACTCTGCTGCTTCTATGGCATGTGTCTATCACATCCTATAGTAATTATTTGACTACATATCTGTTTTCCTAGGACTCTTCGCTAGATGAAGTCCTCCCTCAAACAGGGCATCTTCTTACATGTCACTTATTCATGATATGGTGCCTAACACTCAGTAGATCTTGGCCTGTACTGACAGTAATGTCATGAAGATTTTACATTCTGCTAAGGAGTATCATAAAGCAATTACTCATAGTCCTGCCTATTTGTTATTCCATGAGTCTATAATGAACTCTGGTTTCATAGAAGAACCAGCTGCTTTCTGCTGAGGATCATCTTTCTCTTTTCAGGTGCCTAAAATAAGCTTGTCTTTCAAGACTCTACTCGGGGCGCCTGGGTGGCTCAGTCGGTTAAGTGTCTGCCTTCGGCTCAGGTCATGATCCCAGGGTCCTGGGATCGAGCCCCACATCGGGCTCCCTGCTCGGCGGGAAGCCTGCTTCTCCCTCTCCCACTCCCCTGCTTGTGTCCCCTCTCTCAGTGTGTCACTCTCTGTCAAATAAATAAATCTTTAAAAAAAAAGGACTCTACTTAAACTGAAGAGTTGATGAATATTTACTGAGGCATCAGAATCACCTTTATGGTGGAGGTAGCATTGCAGCTAAGCTTTGAAAATAAAAATTTTCACAAGCAGAGAAGCCCATAAATCACTAATAACCACTCTGAAAAGGCCTCTTCCTTCTTTGCTTTTAAACTGAGTTCCTTGCCTGGATAAGCTCCCTTAGTTCAGGATGTCTTTACCTCCCTACTCACCAGGGAAGAGTTTAAAGATGGATAGTTTGAAGATATTCTATAAACTTACGAACTTATCACACTACATTATTCCATATATTCTATTTATTTGTTTTCCATTTTATCATTTTGTGTGTGGGGGGGTGTATGTGTATGTGTGTAGTTTGTTGGTTCTTGGCAAAAAAAAAAAAGCAAAAACAACAACAAAGCAATAATTTTAATGTATCTATCCCTGGGAAGTACTGAAAGGGGTTGCTTAATAGATGATGATTAAAATGATGGCAAGAGGTAGAGATCAAATAAAAGTGCCTTGCTCAGTATCTACTTAGATAGTACTCATAAATGTGTTTTGCATGAATGTGGCATTTAGGCCCAACTGCGTTATTTACTTCCAACTTTAGTTATGGCACTTAAATCTCAATGTTCTTCAGTTTCTTCATCAGTAAATTGACATATTAAAATAACATATTACACCTGCTTCCTGGAAGGATAACAAAGTTAAATGAGATTTCAAATGTCAAAGCATTTTACAAGTTGGAGGCAAAATGGTGGTATGCTTTGGTTAGGCCTTTTATCCTTTAAACAACCTGAATAACTGCACATATGTAGAGTTTTCCTTCCTTTCTAGATACTTCAATGGGGAATTAAGCCCCCATTATCCATCTTCCTCTGCATTCTGACATATTTTAATACAAAATTTTATATTGCTAGTTCTTTCTGGAAAATTGTGTCATCTATTCACATCTATACTATTACATAAACTGCACACCCTTTAAGGGTGAGAACAAGTTTATTTCTGTATTCACCAGATAAGTGCTTAGTAAATCCTTAAGCTAAATATTGGTCATGCACATGAAGGACTTAGAAATTGGGCAAAGGGAGATATGCTTGGTTTTATGAGGAATAGGAAATAATTGCTATTTATTTTGAGCAAAGAAGTACAATCACATTGAAATAAGGTAAATCTGATTATCTTAAGTATGCAATTTCAGCAGGACTTGACTCCACCATAATATCGGAGGGCAAGAAATGGGTTTTTCCTGGATTCTCTTCCCTTTCTCTCTACCCTTTCTCCCAGGGTCATTTCATCCAGTCCCATGACTTTGTTTTTTTAAAGATATACTTATTTATTTGAGAGAGCAAGAGAGAAGGAGCACGTGAGCAGGGGGAGGGGCCAGGAGAGAGGGAGAGAATCTCAGGCAGACTTCCCACTGAGCATGGAGCCTGATACGGTCTCCTCATGGGGCTTGATCTTAAGACCCTGAGATCGCAACCTGAGCTGAAATCAAGAGCCGGGTGCTTAAGAGACTGTGCCACCCAGGCACCCCTAGTCCCATGACTTTTTATACTATCTATATGATATGCGTCACTGACAGCCAATGACTCCCAGCTTTCCATCTGCAGTCTCAACTTTTCCTTGAGCTCACTCTGATGTTTCACTGATGCCTTCCTTGGATATTTAATAGGCATATGAAATTTATGCCCCACACAGAACTTGTGAATTGCCTTCCCAAACCTGTTCTATCCCACTTCCATACTCCCTCTTAGTATCAGTAACCATTATCCAACATTGTTCCAGCCAAAACCCAAATGACCCTTGATTCCTCTCTTTCCCTTATGAGTCCTTCTCATACCTAAGAAAGTCCATTCGCAAGACTCATTAGCTCTTCCAGTAAAATATATCCCAAATCTAATTCCCCCCATCTCTACTGCCACACTGCATTTCAAGTAACACAAACCTTTCAGTGGTTTCCTGTTACACATAAAGTAAAATCCAAACTTCTACCATGTGACCTACAAGTCCCTTCATGATCTGGTAGCCCTGGGGTTGCATGTGGCCATATAGGTCATGCACTACACAACCTTCTAGGGTCCTCCACATCTCCTCATTCTTAGTCACTTTTGTCAACCCTTTTAGTGTCATTCCCTCACATTCTCTGGGCTTATCCCTCCCCCCCATTTCTTTAGGCCTGAATCCCAACTCTTCATTTACCTCTTGGTCCGTACCTTTGTTCCATTATATATACATGTCCAGTATTCTCAACATTTTAGCAGAAGGATGTCTTTACTCATTCACTGAAACTGAAATCTAACTTCCCTCAAGGATAGCACTTCTCCTACTCTTTCTATACCAGATGCTCACCATTTCCCTTCACCCTATTGTACTGCAGAACTGGGAGGTAGCATTGCCATTTCCCTGGCTATTGTGGGCCACCGCTGGACCATTATGGTTCCACTTTCCTGCGAAAATCCTCCTTGCCTGTACTTGGCACCCTCATTTACTACCTCTACCTTTCTCTCTTCATGTCCCCTCATTCACAGATATAATGTTGGAGTCTGATCCACAATCTTCCTTTTCTCTACCACTTGGCATCATGAGTGACTTGCACATCCTGCTTGTCTCAGATTTTTTGATCTCCTAGAATCCAATTATTCAGCAACCTCCATTTACTCCACTTTATCAGTCCACATTCAAGGCCATGCTCTGGATCTTATTACATCACAAAACTGTTCCTTCCTTGAATTTTAGGGGCCAAGCTATTTTCTTTGACCCCAATTTCATATTCTCCCCCCGCTTTTTAGATTCCATCTCATTTTTCACTTTTCTGACACTCCTCACTGTTGATTACTCTGTCCTCTTTGAAACTTGTTTCCCCCATAAGTCTACTCACTGGTTTCACTTCTTCAGCAGACCTGGAAATGTTGCTCAGAGCTCTGTCCATCACTCTCTTTGTCTTTCTTTTTTGTGCTCTCTTTAAGCAATCTCAAGCACACCTGTTTGCTGATGATTCCCAAATTATCAGACTTCTCTTCTGCAATCCACAATCATATATCCAACTGCTTACTAGATGTTTCCACCAGGATGTCCCACAGTACCTTCAAAACAATGAATCCCCACACCAAATAGGGTGGCTAATATCAAAAACAACAAAAGAAAATAATAAATGTTAGTGAGAATGTAGAGAAATTAGAACCCTTATGTCCTGTTGGTGGGAATCTAAAGTGGTACAGCAGCTATGGAAAACAGAGGGCCCTCAAAAAAATGAAAAATAGAATTACTATATGATCTAGTAATTCTGCTTCTGGGTACATATCTAACAGAATTGAAAGCAGGGTCTCAAAGCATTATTTGTACACCCACGGAACTACCAGCACTATTCACAACAGTCAAAATGTGAAAGCAATACAAATGTCCATTGACAGATGAATGGATAAAGAAAATGTAGTATACACAATGATATATACAATGGAATATAATTCAGCCTTAGAAAGGAAGAAAATTTTGACACATATGTTGGATGAACCTTGATGATATTACGCTAAGAGAAAAAACCAGCCATTGGGAAGAGTAAATGGGTAGTTGTTGTTTAATAGATATAAAGTTTCAGTTTTGCAAGATGAAAATTCTGGAGATTGGTTGTATAATATTGTGCAAATACTTAACTTTACTCAACTGTGTGCTTAAAAATGGTTAAGATGGTAAATCTTACAGATTTTCCCACAATTAAAAACAAAACAAAAAACCGTGTCCTAACTGAACTCAATACATTTATTCCTCAACCTGCTTCTCTTCTGGTTTTCCAAATCTAAGGGACAGCCACTTACCAGTCATCCAGGCAGAAAACTGGGTATGAACCTGAAATTCTCCCTCTGTCTCATCCTTTTTTGTCAATCCAGTCACCAGGCTTTTTGGCTCCATTTTCTTAACATTTCTTTATATACCCCATGCTGTCTAGCCCCTCTGTGGGTATCCTTATCTGTTCTCACCCAGAGTTGTTGCTGTGACAGCTTTCTAAATACTCTTCCTGTCCTAAATCTTACTCATTTAAGCTATTTTCCATTTAGAATACTTCCCCCCCCAAACTCCAGACGTGAACAAATTATATTCACTCCTAACAATACTTTAACTGTACTCCATAGGCTGCTACTGCTTAGAATCAAAAATAAGACTCACTCTGATCTAGTCCCTTTTTACTAGCTCAGAGCTCCTGTTTCAGTTTGGGCCTCTCTTCATACAATATATTCCCGCTATACTAAACTGTTTGTAGTCCCAGAGAACGTGTTGTATGCCTCTACACCTTTGTCCATGCTGCACTCTGTGTTTGAGCTACGAGGAATACTCCTCCCCATCCTGTCCACCTGGTGAACACCTGGTTTTC
Source organism: Callorhinus ursinus (assembly GCF_003265705.2). Taxonomy (NCBI): domain Eukaryota; kingdom Metazoa; phylum Chordata; class Mammalia; order Carnivora; family Otariidae; genus Callorhinus; species Callorhinus ursinus. The sequence continues at coordinate 41,813,824 of NW_027397066.1, read as the reverse complement.
TTGGAAGACAAGTCAAAACTCATGTCTTATATGAAACTTCTGACCACTTCCCTTTTTCCTTCACTCAATCAGAATTTATTTTTCCTCCTTTGTAACTCTTATCCATTAAACAATTTATTGCTTCTGTAACATTATATCACATTTGCTTTCTTTACATATGTGGGTCTTTTATTTCAGATCCTTTTGAAGGCAAGACTGTGCCTTATTTCTATTTATATTCTCAATGCCAAACACAGTGTCTGCAATATTGTACATGTATATTAAAAGTTGAATATATCACTTATTATATGGATATAAATTGAAGATTTATTGATCATTTAGTCAACAAACATTTATTGAATACTTGCATATTTTCTAGTGTTGGAGAAACCAGGCCTCTAGTGCACAATCTTGTAGGAAAACGGGTATGCTAAAACCTACCTCATGATACGGCAAGTACTTAGCTGAGGTGAAAATTCTTCATGGATCAGGGAATTTATTAACCATTGTGCCTTTGGAGCCTACGTCAGTGACTATACTTAGTAAGTGTTTAATAAATAGTGGCTGAATTGAACAAAACCTGTGAAACATTCTGTGCTCAATCTGTTGACTTAATTGTGCAGGTATATAATATTCCAGGCAGGGATTAGGTGGAGAGAAATTGAGAAATCATGAAGGATTTTGGTGCCATTATAAGAAGTCAGGCTGTATCCTGCAAGCAACTGGACCAGGAGAGGCTTTTAAGCCGGAAAATGGTAGGGCCAGCTTGGTACATTAGGAAGAAAACTGAATTGGTGGGAGAAGAGATTAAGACTGGGAAATGATAGGGGATCATTGCTATTGCCCAGTTGAGTGATGATGTTGGATTAAGCCAGTGATGGCAAGGATGGAAGGGCCGAAGGGGCTGGATTCTAGGATTTTTGAAGTGGATGAAGGTTTAGTGCCAATGAGATGAGGGAAGATGGAGAAAGTGAAAACGAGACCAGTAGGTTTTTCATGAGGCTTGAGCGCTATAACGTATGAGACAGCCATTTATAAACTACAAAACATCACGTATCACTTGGTTGTTTTTATCTTCTCTGGCGTCTCTTAGTTTAGATGGGCAGAACGACTTTTAGAGATGTGTTCAGATCCAAGGAAAATATTAAATTTCGGAATAGCTTTTACTATTCCCGAGATTTCTGAAGATGCAGGAAAAGGTAATCCGAGCATAGAGAAGGAGAGGAAAAGAAAACAGTTGAGCTATTCACAGATCTTTCCACTTAGCCGGAGCGACGGAGCCCCACCCACTTCTTCCCAGCCCCACCGTCCTTCAGCGAGGTTCTCCTCGCTAGCCAATCACGGTCCGTCTACGTCATCACTGTGCGCCGACACTGGACAAGTCGGAGGCAGTACCACGTGTACTGTGTTGACTGTCAAAGCGTCAAGGAGCTCAATTCCCGGAAGCTGTGAGTTCTAAAAGAAGTTCCTGTACTCTAGTGTCCCGACTCTGCGAACCCCCAATCATGAGCGCTCCGGGAGTGCTCTCCTTTACCCAGCAAGGCTGGGAGCAGGTGCTGGCCAAAGTGAAATGGGCTCTGGTCTATCTGGACGCCGCCTGCGCGGAGAGCTTGCACTGGGGCTGCGGATCCACGCGACTCCTGGAGGCCGTGGGAGGGCCTGCGTGTCACCTGCGGGAGTTCGAGCCCGCAGCTGTCGGTGGTGGAGCCGAGCAGCCTAAGGCAGTGTTTGTGCTGAGCTGCCTGCTGAAAGGCCGGACCGTGGAGACCCTGCGGGATATCATCTGCCGCAGTCACTTCCAGTATTGTGTGGTGGTCACAGCCGTGAACCACGCTGTCCACCTCACCGCTAATCACGTGCCGGCGGCTGCCGCGGCAGAGCTGGAAGGGCAGCCGGTGTTCGAGCAACTGGAGGAGAAACTGTGTGAGTGGATGGGCAATATGAACTACACCGCCGAGGTGCTGCACGTCCCGTTGTTGCTCGCACCTGTTGCTCCCCACCTTGCCTTGACTCCAGCCTTTGCTTCCCTTTTTCCACTGCTACCCCAGGATGTGCATCTCCTTAACAGTGCCCGACCAGACAAGAGGAGGCTAGGAAGCCTGAGTGAGGTGGATGCCACCGCCCTGCCCCCTGAGCTGCTTCTGCAGATCAGGTGCCTGGTGTCAGGCCTCAGTTCTCTGTGTGAGCATTTAGGGGTGCGGGAGGAGTGTTTTGCTGTAGGTTCCCTCAGTCGGATCATCGCTGCAGATCTGGCTAATTATGGCCCTGCCAAGAACAGGAGGAAGACTGCCACAGGCAGGGCATCAGTGGTCTTTGTAGACAGAACTCTGGATCTCACGGGTAAGTGGGATTGCTATGGGTCTTACTAACCATTCTCCAAGGTTCTGGGACTTTCACTGATTCAGCATATATTTTATTGACTCTTACTGTATGTCAAGTTGAGGATACAAAGATGAGCTAGATGGACACAGTTCCTGATCTCATAGAGTTTGTCATCTAGAGTGGAATACAAACAAGCAAATTACCAATTACAATTCGTTAATTCGTTAGATGCTGTAATGGGTAAATACATCTTTAACACGCACTGTTTTGTTAAACAACTACATCTAACCAAAGATATTGGAGAAATTATGCTGACATCGAGAACTGTACACCTGGGTACTTTTTAGAAATGTGCAGATGTCAATATTTACAATAATCCTGCATAAGAGGGCTCTAATTTGTTGGAGAGGTGTTGACAGATGAACCAGTGGAAGGAAAACTGTACAACAATACATGAAATTATCATAGACAGTTTAGTTTTAGGTTTTTTTAAATGAGTGTTAATAAATAAACTTGAAGTATTACCAGAAATTGAGATTAAATACAATTGTAGAAAATATTTTCAAATGTTGATTTATTTACTCTTAGCTGTCATTCTACTGAAGATTGGGTAGATCATCTCAAATTTAATAATGTATCAATTATTTATATGCACAGAGAACAAACATAATCCTTAAAATAGATGAAGAAAAAACACTTTCTGATAGTGACATGTGCATATTGTCAAAGGTCAACTTCATTGTTCTCTAATTAGGTAGATATAATGCTGCTAGTAGGATAGTCTGGCCACACCCAAATTCAGGGAGAATGATCAGGAAACTGACATAGATAAACATTCTCCTTAGTAGGTTGGAAAAAAAGTAGAATAAAGTAAAAAAAAAAAAACCACAATAGCTGTATTTGAGTTTTTGACCTTATAAGATTAATTTTCAGATCATAAAATAGTAAGCTAAGTGGTAATACTGAGATGTAAGCTTAATTATGTGACCGGAAAAACAGGTGTCTAGTCTGTCATTGTGATTTAAGTATAAGTAAAAATTGTAACATCCCAGAACTAGAGAATTAAAATCACCTGAGGAGTTTATACTTGCTGAATTTTTGAGTGTGTGGTATATACTGTTTATACTTCTACTTTCTTATGCCCCTAAAATATGACATCATTTACTAATTAATCAGAGTCACATAGTGTTGTTCCCCCCACCCCACACACCCCTATGACTTCAGTTAGGCAGACTTTAATGTCCTGGCCCTCCAGCATCATGGTAACAGCTCTTTTAAGTCTTGACATGCCTTCCTTGTATATGACTCTTGAAAATAAAAGCCATCAGAAAACTTTCATATCTTCCCATCACCAAATTACCAGCCTTTGTTCATCTGTACCAACATTTTTTCTTCCCTTCCTTTGTATTGAAAAGATACATACTGTCCCTGCTACTATCTAATGCCAACTTCTTCACCTTTGCAGACTAGGTCCTCTCCATTTCACTTCCCTCATAGATTGACCTCTGTCACATACCCTACCCTGTTCCTAGATCATCATTTCAGAAAATCTTTTTTACTGGATTTTCCTGGTCAACATACAAATGGAATGTAACATCTCCTTCCTTAACACCTCATGCTCCTCCAACTTGTTTTATTTTTTGCTCCATTTTACAGCAAACTTGAAAGAGTTGTCCATACTTGCTATCTCTGCAATCATCTGCTCCAATTTTCCCTTGACTCCACTTCAGTTAGGATTTCCCCTCCGCAGTACTTCCCAGCAATTTCCTCTGTCAAGATCACAAATGGCCACCATATTGCCAAATCCAGTGTTCAGTTATCAAGATTCATTTTACTCAGTCTCAAAGCAGCATCTGACACAGCGGAGTAGAGGATTCAAAGAGTTAAAAATAATAATAAAAAATATTAAAAGATGCACAAAAGATATACAGATACGTAGTTTCTTGTGTAACCCCATCAGAATGTAAATCTGACATGTCGTTTGTTTGCTCACAGCCCGCTCACAGCCCTCCCACAGCCATCCATCACACCTACTGTCAAATCCAGATTCCTTACCATTGTTTTCAAGGCCATATGTGACCTGCCTGTGTGTAGCTTTCCTACTCGTCTCCCACTGATCTCCCCTCACACATTACTTTCCCACCACACTGCCCACCTGGCCATCCCTCAACATGCCAAGTATGTTCCAGCCTCAGGGCCTTTGGAGTTCCTCTGCAGCTCAGCTTGGAATGTTCTTCATTCAGGTATCTACATGGCTTTCTTGTTCGCTTCCTTTGAATCTCTGCTCAGATTTCTGCTTCTCAAACAAGCCTTCCCTGACCACTTTCTTTAGCTACTCTGTTACCCTAATTGGCATTAGTTTGTTCCTATGGTCCTAGTAACTTATAAAGTGAAGTTTTTTTTAATGCATACCTTTGGAATAACCACTCAAACTATCTTCCAGATGAACAGATTAATGATTCATTTGTGTCAAAGATGTTTCAACATAGTGTTATAATCCCATGTTGGTAATATTCAGGGCTGATTTTCAGTTGGTACATAGCTGTGGTGTAAAACCTGTTTTTTAAACATTAAAATTCTTCTGTATTATTGAGTAAAGAGAAATCCTCTACTTATTGGGACTACAAGTCACCCAATGCTGTTACCTGGTGGAGAAGAGCAATAGGGCCTAGGAGAGTGCTGGTGTGGACACAGTTGGTCCTCCAGAGCTGCTGAGGGTACTAAGGCAGCGAGGGTGGTCTTGATGGTTGTGGAGATGCAGCACTTGCCCTCTGCTCCAAGGTGGCCCCAAACTCAATGGTGTGGTAGGTAGGTGGTTTGGTGGCCTTACAGTCGTCATGGGTGCTCTCTGTCCTTGGTCCAGACTCTGATGTCCAGGAACATACCTGATCACCATGCTCAAATTTTTTTCTGATCTGTCTTGAATGTAACAAACATAAGGAGCTGGGGAGTCATAACACTGAATTTAATGGAGAAGCTGTTACAAGAGTTTGGTGTGGATCTTAGATCAAACTGTGACTTAGATTAGTGCATTGTTTAGCCAGTGATAGTTGCAGCAAACCAAAGATTACACCAACATTTCTAAAAATTAAAAGCTGATTTGGGAATTATTGGAATGACTTGAGTGGTCTGAATTTCAATTTAACTTACTTGACAGCAGTTTTAATATAGAAATCAGAAAGAAATACATTTTTAGGTTTTGATTTAGGTGTGAATATCCATAAACACATGTTAACTTTTTATTATTAGTTGTTAAATATTTTGGCTAACATCCTTGATAATTTACCATTAAAAGATTTTTATGCTTATATATCTTCTTAGATGTAAAATTAGCACTATCAAGAATAACCTCCAACAATTCATAAATATCCAACATTCTTAACATCCTCCTTACAGTACAGACAAGTTTCTTTCTCATCTTTTTGTCATCATCTTTGCTGAAAGTAATATTAATTTGTCTAATATTTGGTTTATTTTTTTCAGCAAACACTTATTGAAGGCCTACTGAGTGCCAGGATTGTTCCAGGTCTAGGGAAACAGTGATGAACAAGATAGACAATTTCCTTGCTCTCCTGAAGCAGTTGATAAGCTCTCAGCACTTAAAAACATAGAAAGTTTGTTGTAATTATTTGAGAAGTAAATGGTCGCTCATGTCTGTTTGCTATGATTTTGGCTTACTTTTACCCTGTGTAGACCACCCAGAAGCTTGTGTCTCTGCAGACAGAGTACATCAGGCATGTTTGCACAGGGGATTTAAGCACAATATTCTATGGACTATTCTGGCTTCTGATTTGTTTCAGGGGAGAATTAAAAAGGTAGATGTGATTTATGAATCTCTAAAAGATTTGAGTCTGGTTTCCTTTCCATTCTTTTTTGGCTCTTAGGATTGACTAGAGTGCTTCAAGTCCAAAATAAAAAGATAGGAGGTGGCAGTAACTCTGGGAATTAAATTTCTTCTCCTGGTTCAGTTCTTCTGAATTTTAGTTCCATGTTAATTTTTAAGTTAAATCAATTCAATTAAAGATATACTGCCAATACAAAGGGTGGCTCCTATTCCTGGGATTATGATACAGTGATGCATTTATATTTGCTTTAAGGTGTGTATATTACTTGTTAAAGTATTGAAATTTGAGACTATTAATAGTTAACATTTGAGAGCATATTACTTTTCTGAGCACTTTATATATCTAAGCTCTTTTAATTTTCACAGTAGTTCTTTGAGGTATTATAATTATCCCCATTTTACAGATGAGGAAACAGAGAAATTGAGGAGCTAAGTAACTTGCCCAAGATCACGCAGCTAGTAAGTAGCAGTCAGGATTTGAACCTTGGCAGTTTACTCCAGAGCTTATGCTCATAATCCGTCTTGTATATGTTACTACAGAGAAAAGTTTGAGAAGCCTTGTCCTAAATAGTACAGATTCTGCTGCTAGGGTGTCCAGAAGCTAACAGTTTCGGAGACTAAACACAGTTTTTGGGCCCTGGTGCTGCCATAGTGTTCAGAAAAGTGACTTATTCTTCCCCCAATCTGATTTTCCACAAAATACAAAATAATCAAGCAATATCTTCATTTTAGAGTTCAGTAGATACTGTTTAAAATAAACATAAGTGTGAGACACGATTTAGAAGCCCTTTAAGGCTCTGATTAGATGGCAGGTGTTAGATCCAGGCCCGTATCATAATTTCAAGTCCTGGCTTAGTAACTTAGTTGTTGTTTGATCTTCGCTGAAGCTTTTGAGGGTTTTCTTATTTGTGAACAGGGTAAAATAGTGACCTTAAAGTGCTGTTGGAAGGATATGAAATCATTCATTCACTCATTCATTCATTCAATGTATAACTAATATAGTGGGTAAGATTAAAAAGTGATAGGGTTTCCATTTTAGATAGCATAGTCTGGGAAGGCCTTTCTGTGGCTGTGACATTTGAGCAGAGATGGAAAGAAGAGAGGAAGCAGGCCGTATAGCTGTCTTGGTGTAGAACATAAAGACCCAGCAGCAGGTGCAAAGGATCTGAGGTGGGAATATGTTTGACATGTTTGAGGAACAGTAGGAGGCCAGTGTGGGTCCCTTCATCTTGCCCCAGGAGGAGATGAAGTTGGAGAGATAGGCAGAGGCAGTGCACTGTCGGGCAAAGTAAGGACTTACGTAAAAGCCAAAGTATGATAGGAAACTTGGGGGAGTTTTGAGCTGTGATGTGACATGATCAGACTTATGTTATATGGGATCATACATGAAAGGAATGAGGGGATTGAGGTCGATCCTCAATGTATGGTAGCTGCTACTACTATCTAGGTTGTGTAATAGGCATGAGTGATTAGTTATGGTAGGCTTAGCTCTGCCTCTTTCTAGTCATAAGTCATTGGGCAAGTGCCTACCTGGGGGAAGGTATCCATTTCCTGATCTGTAAAATCAAGATACCTATTCACAAGGTTGTTGAGAGTGTAACATAAGTTAACACATCTAGCTCCTGAAACAGTGCCTGCTATGTAAAAGGCACTGGGAAATGTTTCTTACTTTTGTTAATTAATGATATGCATTTAAAATTAAAATTATCGTATGGTTTAATTTATATGTGGCACATAAGGAGTAGCATTGAGGACATTAGGAGAAGGAAGGGAAAAATGAAGGGGGTGAATCAGAGGGGGAGACGAACTATGAGAAACTATGGACTCTGAGAAACAAACTGAGGGTTTCCGAGGGGAGGTGGGTAGGGAGCTGGGTAAGCCCGGTGATGGGTATTAAGGAGGCAGTGAGCACTGGGTGTTATACACAACCAATGAATCATGGAACACTACATCAACAGCTAATGAAAGTACTGTATGGTGACTAACAACATAATAAAAAATAATAAAATTACTTAAGTTTTATTACTTCAAATATGTTTTCTCCCTAAGTATAAGACTAAGAGCATAAATACGAGAATGATTTGCCATACGTATAACCCAGAAGAATTCTCTTACCTGACCTCTTACCTGCCACTAAAGGAAATGAGAGTTGGTTAGAATTAACCATTTGTCAGGAACTATATTCTGTCATACCTAGAGAAAAAAAAAAAAAGGAGAATAAGCGAGATTCCTCCTATCTGATCCTGCAACATTACTACAATTTTGGTTACTTAGGAAAGTGTGAAGAATGGTATGGATGATACCTATTCATTTCATAAATGTTTTTTGAGCAACTTTTATATACAGGTTCTGTGCTAGGTGATAGTGACATAAAGCCTCACTACTCAGTGTGTCCTGGGGACTGGAAGCCTTAGCTCAGCTGAAGCTAATTAAAAATGCAGAACCTTAGGCCTCACCACAGACTTATGAATCAGAATCTGTATTTTAACAAATCTTTAGGTGGCTTGGATGTACAGTAAAGTTTGAGAAGTGTTGATGTAAAACGCAGTCAAGGCTCTTGTCCATGAGGAACTCAGAGTCAAATGAAGAAGCACAAAGCTCAGTAAATTATAGTATGAATGATATGTGCCTTCATAGGGTTTAGGTACAAAATTCTCCTTTAAGGGGTGGCCATTTCTAGACCAGTGGTTCTGAACCTCGTTTCACATTCGAACCACCCCAGAAAGTCTGATTCTTAAAAATGGGTCTGGGCAGAGGCTAGAATCAGAATTCTTTTAAAAGCCCCCCACATGTGCAAAGATGTAAGAAGGCACACAGATTGTTCTGGGAATTCTTTTTTAGATCATTTTTTATTAGGGCTTAAGGTGCATGAGGGTTGGGATGCATGAAGGAATGGTAAGAGATGAGGAAGCCTGATGGCGATGATGAGGAAGGAGGTCGGGGCCGTGTTACAAAAGCCTTAAATTTCATGCTCAGTGAGGAGTCTTAACAAAGTTTTAGGCAGGCAAAGTGCATGTACACATTTCCTGTTGAATGAGTTCTCTGGTGGACAATGTGGTGAAATAGATGTATTGATTCCAAAGTGTGACCTGAGAAGTGAGTCAGACTCTGGTGGGATGGGTTTTGTTGTTGTTGTTGTTGTTGTTGTTCTGCTTGCTTTTGTTCCCTGTAGTCCAGTTTATTAAAGCATAATTTACATATGTAATATTTATCATTTTTAGTGCATAATTTTGTCAAAAAACATACAGTTGTGAAACTAACATCCACAGTCAAGACTTGTGGAGACTGATCGGAAGGCTACTGTAATATCTAGGTGAGAAATGATGTGAGTTTAAATTGAGTCAATAATAGAAAGAGTGAAGAAAGGAGTAGTTGAGTAGTTAGGTGAGAGAATTAACAGAGTGGTGACTGATATAATGGTAGAGGATTAAGAGAAGACGTGCCAAGTGTTCTAGCTTGGGCAATTTCAGAATCTATGCCCTGTGATGGGAAAGGTAGGAGTAGATTCAAGTTAGGAGCAATATAATGAATGTTACGTGGCTCTCTTATCTAACATTTCTGTGTGGGGAAAGGTATTTATGGAGTAAACTTGTATATGTAGTGCCTTATTATTATCCTACCCCCAACAGCTTCCCCTGCAAAGTCCTACCTGGTAAATGGCATTCTTAAGCAGCCTTTTTACTAGTATGCAGTATCTAATATACACCCTTTGTACTAGATTTGACTGATGTGAGGCAGCCATAGGTGGTTTTAGAAATAGTAGTGTTAGTAGTACTAGTAAGAGTAGTATTAGAGATCTAATAACTAACACTCCTTTCCCCATCAGAGTCTGAATCAATTGAATATGAGATAAAAAGTCAGGTGGAGGCCAAAATACTCGTTATATTGTAGATACAGTGAACAATTAAGGAATGTGGCTTATATCTATGGACAAGTGAGCTTCCTAATACCGAATCCCAGAGTAGAAAGGTTTACCCACACAGCAGGAAGACTGAACCAGAGCAAGTCTTTTTCCCCTCTTCCCAAGGGCAGAACCTATATTAGGAAGAGTAAGTAGAGCAGAACCTGATAGTCCAGGGTAAAAGTGATTGATTGAAGGAGGTAAAGCAATTTCAAGAGTGTTATACTAATTGTTGTCCATCTACATAGAAGGGAACATTAGGAATAATAAATATCCTGTTCTACAAGGCAGAAATATAATCAAATACTGAAACATCTCAAACTAATGAAAGACAGTCACAGATACTTGAGAATGAATAATGGGGAATCAGAAAGGAAGTGACTTTTTGAATATACTAATTCCAGGAGTCCAGTAGCTCTATCTCAACACAGAGACAATATACACAACCCAAAAATATTGTCTGTGAAATGTAGAAAATGCTATTGTTGCACTTCTATCTTTTTAGCCATACTGCAGTGTAAGTTCTTGTGAGGGCTCCTAATTTTTTTACAAGTTTTTTTTTAAGATTTTATTTATTTATTTGAGAGAGAGAGAGAGAGAGAGGGCACGTGTTGTTAAGTCTAGCCATTCTGACAGGTGTGAGGTGATATCTCACCATGATTTTGATCTGTATTTCCCTGATGATGAGTGATGTTGAGCATCTTTTCATGTGTCTGTTAGCCAACTGTAAGTCTTCTTTGGAAAAATGTCTCTTCATGTCCTCTGACCATTTCTTAACTGGATTATTTATTTTTTTGGTGTTGTGTTTGATAAGTTCTTTATAGATTTTGGATACTAACCCTTTATCAGATATGTCATTTGCAAATATCTTCTTCCATTCTGTAGGTTGCCTTTTAGTTTTGCTGATTGTTTCCTTCCCTGTGCAGAAGCTTTTTATTTTGATGAAATCCCAATAGTTCTAGTAAGAATTTGCTATGGCTGAGGTCAAAGAGGTTGCTGCCTGTGTTCTCCTCTAGGATTTTTTGTGAGAGAGAGAGAGAGAGAGAGAGAGAGAGAGAGAATCTTAAGCAGGCTCCATGCTTAGCACGGAGCCCAATGTGGGACTCAATCTCAGGACCCTGAGATTATGACCTGAGCAGAAATCAGGAGCCAGATGCTTAGTTGACTAAGCCACCCAGGTACCCTTCCTCTAGGATTTTATGGTTTCCTATCTCATATTTAGGTCTTTCACCCATTTTGAATTTATTTTTGTGTTTGGTGTTAGAAAGTGGTCCAGCTATATTCTTCTGCATGTCGCCATCCAGTCTTACCAACACCATTTGTTGAAGAGACTGTCCTTTTTCCATTGGATATTCTTCCCTGCTTTGCCGAGGATCAGTTGACCGTATAGTTCTGGGTCCATTTCCGGGTTTTCTGTTCTGTTCCATTGATCTATATGTCTGTTTTTGTGCCAGTACCATATTGTCTTGATGACTGCAGGTTGAAGTCTGGAATTGTGATATCTCCAGCTTTTTCAGCATTACTTTGGCTATTCTGGGTCTTTTATGGTTCCATGCAAATTTTAGGATTGTTTGGTCTAGCTCTGTGAAAAATGCTGATTGTATTTTGATAGGTATTGCATTAAATGTGTAGATTGCTTTGGGTAGTATAGACCCTTTTAACAGTATTTGTTCTTCCAGTCCATGAGCATGGAATGTTTTTCCGTTTCTTTGTGTTATCTTCAATTTCTTTCATAAATGGTCTGTAGTTTTCAGAGTACAGATCTTTTACCTCTTTTTTTTTTTTAAGATTTTATTCATTTATTTGAGAAAGAGAGAGCAAGAGAGCACAAGCAGGGGGAGCAGCAGAAAGGAGGGAGAAGCAGGCTCCCCACTGAGCAGGGAGCCTGACATAGGGCTCAATCCCAGGACCCTGGGATCACGACCCCAGCCAAAAGCAGATGCTCAACTGACTGATCCACCCAGGTGTCCCTTACCTCTTTGGTTAGGTTTATTCCTAGGTATCTTATGGTTTTTGGTGGAATTGTAAATGGAGTTGACTCCTTGATTTCTCTTTCTGCTGTTTCATTATTAGTGTATCGAAACACAGCAGGTCTCTGTACATTGATTTTGTATCCTGCAACTTTGCTGAATTCATGTATAAGCCTTAGCAATTTTTTGGTGAAGTCTTTTGGCTTTTCTACATACAGTATCATGTCATCTGCAAATAGTGAAGTTTCGCTTCTTCCCTGCCAATTTGGATGCCATTTATTTATTTTTGTTGTCTGATTGGTGAGGCTAGAACTTCCAGTACTGTGTTAAGTAACAATGGTGAGAATGGACATCCCTGTCTTGTTCCTGACTGAAGAGAAAAAGCTCTCAGTTTTTCCCCATTGAGGATGATATTAGCTGTAGGTATGGCCTTTATGAGGATGAGGTATGTTCCCTCTGTCCCTATTTTGTTGAGGGTTTTTAGCAAGAATGGATGCTGTATTTTGTCAAATGCTTCCCTGCATCTACTGAGAGGATCATATGGTTCTTATCCTTTCTTTTATTAATGTGGTGTATCACATTGATTGATTTGTGGTTATTGAACCACCCCTGCAGCCCAGGAATAAATCCCACTTGATCGTGGTGACTAATTCTTTTAATGCACTGTTGGACTTGATTTGCTACTATGTTGTTGAGAATTTTTATATCCATGTTCATTAGGGATATTGGCCTGTAATTGTCCTGTTTAATGGGGTCGTTGTCTGGTTTGGAATCAAGGTAATGCTGGCTTCATAGAATGAGTTTGGAAGTTTTCCTTCCATTTCTATTTTTTGAAATAGTTTGAGAAGAATAGGTATTAACTCTTCTTTAAATGTCTGATAGAATACCCATGGGAAGCCATCTGGCCCTAGACTTTTGTTTGTTGGGAGATTTTTGATTGATTCAATTCTTTGCTGTGTATGGGTCTGTTCGAATTTTTTATTTTTTCCTGTTTCAGTTTTGGCGGTTTGTATGTTTCTAGGAATTTATCTATTTCTTCCAGATTGCTGAGGTATTTGTTGGCATATAATGTTTCATAATATTCTCCTATAATTGTTGGTATTTCTGTGGTGTTGGTTGTGATCTCTCCTCTTTCATTAATGATTTTATTTATTTGGGTCCTTTTTCTTTTCTTTATGATAAGTCTGCCTAGGGGTTTATCAATTGTATTTTATTTTTTTTTATGTGAAGTGTTTTTTTTTTTTAAATTTTATTATGTTATGTTAGTTGCCGTACAATACATCGTTAGTTTTTGATGTGGTGATCCACAATCCATTGTTTTCGTATAACACCCCGTGCTCCATGCAGTACGTGCCCTCCTTAATACCCATCACCGGGCTAGCCCATCCCCCCACCCCCTCCCCTCTAAAACCCTGTTTGTTTCTCAGAGTCCACAGTCTCTCATGGTTCGTCTCTCCCTCCAATTTCCCCGCTCATTTTTCCCTTCCTTCTCCTAATGTCCTCCCTGCTATTCCTTATGTTCCACAAATAAGTGAAACCATATGATAATTGACTTTCTCTGCTTGACTTATTTCACTGAGCATAATCTCCTCCAGTCCCATCCATGTTGATGTAAAAGTTGGGTATTCATCCTTTCTGATGCCTGAGTAATATTCCATTGCATATATGGACCACATCTTCTTTATCCATTCATCTGTTGAAGGGCATCTCAGCTCTTTCCACAGTTTGGCTATTGCAGACATTGCTGCTATGCACATTGGGGTGCATATGGCCCTTCTTTTCACTACATCTGTGTCTTTGGGATAAATACCCAGAAGTGCAATTGCTGGGTCATAGGGTAGCTCTGTTTTTAATTTTTTGAGGAACCTCCACACTGTTTTCCAAAGTGGCTGTACCGACTTGCATTCCCACCAACAGTGTGAGAGGGTTCCCCTTTCTCCCCAACCTCTCCAACATTTGTTGTTTCTTGCCTTGTCGATTTTTGCCATTCTAACTGGTGTAAGGTGGTATCTCAATGTGGTTTTGATTTGAACTTCCCTGATGGCTAATGATGATGAACACTTTTTCATGTGTCTGTTAGCCATTTGTATGTCTTCTTCAGAGAAGTGTCTTTTCATATCTTCTGCCCATTTTTTGACTTGATTATTTGTTTTTTGGGTGTTGAGTTTGAGAAGTTCTTTAACAGATCTTGGATACCAGCCCTTTCTCTGTAGTGTCATTTGCAAATATCTTCTCCCATTCTGTGGGTTGTCTCTTTGTTTTGTTGACTGTTTCCTTTGCTGTGCAGAAGCTTTTTATCTTGATGAAGTCCCAAAAGTTCATTTTTGTTTTTGTTTCACTAGCTTTTGGAGATGTATCTTGAAAGAAGTTGCTGTGGCCGATGTCAAAGTGGTTACTGCCTATGTTCTCCTCTAGGATTTTGATGGATTCCTGTCTCACATTGCGGTTTTTCATCCGTTTTTATTAATTCTTCCAAAGAATCATCTCTTAGTTTCATCTGTTCTGTTTTTTGTTTGTTTGTTTCTATATTGTTTATTTCTGCTCTAATCTTTATTATTTCTCTTCTGCTGCTGGTTTTAGCCTTTATTTGTTGTTCCTTTTCTAGCTCCTTTAGGTGTAAGGTTGGGTGTGTCTTTGAGACTGTTCTTGCTTCTTGAGGTAGGCTTGTATTGCTATATACTTCCCTCTTAGGACTGCCTTTGCTGCATCCCAAAACTTTTGGGCTGTCATGTTTTCATTTTCATTTGCTTCCATGTATTTTTAAATTTCTTCTTTAATTTCCTGGTTTACCCATTTATTCTTTAGTAGGGTGTTCTTTAACTCCATGTATTTGTGGTTTTTCCAAATGTGTGTGTGTGTGTGTGTGTGTGTGTGTGTGTGTGTGTGTGTGTGTGTGTTTGACTTCAAGTTTCATACTGTTGTGGTCTAAAAATATGCATGGTATTATCTCAATCTTTTTGTACTTGTCGAGGCCTGATTTGTGATCTATTCTGGATCATGTTCCATGTGGACTTGAAAAGAATGTGTACTCTGCTGCTTTATGGTGAAATGTTCTGTATATATCTGTTCAGTCCATCTGGTCCAGTGCGTCATTCAGAGCACTGGACCAGATGTTTCCTTTTTGATCTTCTGCTTAGATGATCTGTCCACTGCTGTAAGTGGGATGTTAAAGTCCCTTACTATTATTGTATTATTACCAGTGAGTTTCTTTATGTTGTTATTTATTGATTTATATATTTGGGTGCTCCCAAGTTGGGGACATAAATATTTACAATTGTTAGATGTTCTTGTTGGATAGACCCCTTAATTATGGTATAGTGTCCTTTTTCCTCTCCTGTAACAGTCTTTGGCTTAAAATCTAGTTTGTCTGATATAAGTATAGCTACTCTGACTTTCTTTTGATGTCCATTAGCATGATAGATGGCTCTCCATCTCCTAACTTTCAGCCTGCAGGTGTTTTTAGGTCTAAAATGAGCCTCTTGTAGGCAGCATATGGATGGGTCTTATTATTATTATTTTTTATCCATTCTGATACCCTATGTCTTTTGATTGGAGCAGTTAGTCCATTTACATTCAGCGTGATTACTGATAGATATGAATGTAGTGCCATTGTGTTACCTGTAAAGTGATGTTTCTGGTGATGTCCTTTGTTCCTTTTTCTTGTCTTTGTTGCTTTTGGTTTTTCTTTCCCACTCAAAGAGTACCCTTTAATATTTCTTGCAGGGCTGGTTTAGTGGTTACAAACTCCTTTAGTTTTTGTTTGTCTAGGAAACTCTTTGTCTTTCCTTCTATTTTGAATGACAGCCTTGATGGATAGAGTATTCTTGACTGCATATCTTTTCCCATTCAGCACATTGAATATATCATGTCACTCTCTTCTGGCCTGCTAAGTTTCTATGGAGAGATCTGCTGTGATCCTGATTCATAATCTCATTTTTCCCTTGCTGCTTTTAGGATTCTTTCCTTGTCTGTGTATTTTGTAAATTTTAATACAATATGTCTTGGTTTTGGCTGGCTGTTGTTGATTTTTGTGGGAGTTCTCTTTGCCTCTTGGACTTTGATGTCTGTTTCCTTCTGCAGATTAGGGAAGTTTTCAGCTATAATTTGCTCAAATTAACCTTCTGCCCCTTTTCCTTCTTTTCTCCTTCTGGGACTCTTATGATATGAATGTTATTATGCTTTATGGCGTCACTGATCTCCTGAAGTCTGCATTCATGATCCAACACTTTTTCTTTTCCTCTTCTTGTCAGTTTCGTTATAGTCCATAATTTTATCTTCTATATCACTGATTCATTCCTCTGCTTCATTCATCCTTGTTGTCATTGTATCTAGTCAGTTTTGCATCTTGGTTATAGCATTTTTTATTTTGGCCTGGCTAGTTTTTATTTCTTTTGTCTCTAGGGTATTTTCTAGTGTGTCTTCTATGGTTTCTCAAGGCCAGCTAGCATACTTATGATTGTTGTTTTAAAATCTGGTTCAGGCATATTACTTATATCTGTTTTGATTAGATCTCTGGCCATGACCTCTTCTTGTTCTTTTTTTTTAGGGGTGAATTTCTCCATCTTATCATTTTTTCTAGGTCACTGTTTTGTGTGTGTGTGTGTGTGTGTGTGTGTGTGTGTGTGTGTGTGTGTGTTAGGAAAGCCTGTTATAGTTCCTGCTGCTGAGAGTAATGGCTATATTAAGAGGAGGTCCTATAATGCCCAGGGCCTGGTGCTTTGGGAAGTGTTTCAAATGTGCACTCTGCTGTTGTATTTTGGCTGCTCTTTCCCTCAGATAAGTCCTCCGCAGGGTTTCTCCTTGCCTACAGTGGGCAGTGTTTGGACCTTGTCCAGTGTGTGGCATTTTAACTAGGTGTGCTTTGGTCCACTTGTTAAAATAAGCCTGGTCCTATTTCCACTAGAACTGAAGCTTTGCAGCACTCTATGAGCAGTGAACTTGTTGCATGCAAGGGGTTTGTGCTGGCCTTCTGGAGAAGGCATCCTGTGCTGGTTCACAGGCTGACTTGGCCTAGTAAAGATGCCCCTGCCGAGTACAAGGGGGCGGGGCTTGGTGTGAGTGGCTCCAGCCTCCACCAGGGGCACTGTGTTGCTCATGAGGTCTGTCAGTTCTGGTGGGTGGGGAGGAAAATGGAGATGCACAGCTCTTTCATCCCCAGAGCAGGGAGTTCATGCCCATCACTGTTCAGGATGCCCTCACAGAAGAGCAAACAATCTCCTCTCTTGTGTCCCTGGCTCCTGTCAGATCCCTGACTTCACCCTGCTTGTGTCTGAGCTGTTTCTCTGCTAGTGTGGTACTCCTGTGTTTTAGCTCAGGCACATGGCTGGGTTTCAAAACTCCAAATTTTAGAGACCCACTGTGGTGTGGACCTGCGCTGATCCTCTGCAGGAGGGTCTTGCTGTGCTGAAGCTGGTGCCAGTTTGTCCCGAAAAAGAAGTCACACGATCGCACAGGGCTCAGAGTTTATGATAAAGTGCAGCAAAAAGTTGGCACCAAGCTTTGCTGCCTTCAGTAGGTGTTTCTGTTCCTATGCTAATGAATAGGGTAGCATGTTGGCACCTGTCAGCTCTTTTGTCCCCTGAGAAGCCATGTCACCTCTCCCAAATGCACTCCAAGAAGGGGAACCGTATCTCCCGGTGCAACACAGGGGATCCTCAAACCACACTGTCTACTCCTGGGCCTCTGCCCTCCTTCCCCACAGGAGCACTGTGATGTCCCCCAGAATCCACCTCGCAGTGACACGGACTTCTAAAACTTCAGACTTTGCGCTCCACTGCTTGTTAAAAACTTGCAATAATCAGCTGCTCTGATTTTCCCAGTCACTGGTTTTGGGAAAATGTTTCTTTTGTGCAATCCCTTGCACAATGCTCTCTATTTCTCTATCTCTCTCTCTGAGATCAAGGCTCCCTTCCCTCCACAGCATGCGTGATTCTTTTCTCCCCAGAATCACATCTCTGTAGCTCCTACCTTCTACGTTGTGGCTTCTATTCTTCCTCTAGTTCTGCAGTTTGTTCTCTCAGCATTCCAATCTATTTCTTGGGTGTTTGGAATGATTTGATATTTATGTACCTATATTCAAGGGTTGAGGCAATAATAGGGTCCCCTACTGCTCTGCCATCCTAACCCATATCCTTTTTTTCATATTATATATGTATGTTTATTTTAATTTCAGTATAGTTAACATACAGTATTAATGAGGGCTCCTAAATTCTTGCTTTTCACTTTATGCTATGTGAGTAGAGGCAAGGGAAGATGTTATCTGCCTTATAATAATGATAATAGCATATACATTCACATATGATCCACAAAGTACTGCAGGATTGGTACTTTTCTCATACTGTTAACTAAACAAGTTTAGCTCTTGAAGCAATTGACTTAGGATTTCAGATCTTGGGGCGCCTGGGTGGCTCAGTCGTTAAGCATCTGCCTTCAGCTCAGGTCATGATCCCAGGGTCCTGGGATCGAGCCCCACATCGGGCTCCCTGCTCGGCACTCCCCCTGCTTGTGTTCTTGCTCTCACTATCTCTCTCTGTCAAATAAATAGATAAAATCTTAAAAAAAATAAAAAAAAACAGGATTTCAAATCTTGAGGTTCAAAGATATTTAGGTGTCATTTGGACCAACTCTGAGTTTTTAACTTGGTAAAATAGCACCACATATATGGAAGTTAGATCACACAAGGAACTAGTGGAGGATGGGACTGCTAGGACCCACGTCTCCAATTTCTTTTTCCTATACCCCCTTGGAAAAGACGGCATTGGGAAATAAACCATTCTCTGACTGTACTAGATCACATTGCTGTTGGCCAAAATTACAGTTCTGGCTAACTTCCACTCTTAAACTTTTCAAATAATATTTAAAAATTTCTGTAATAAAAGAAAAATTAACCCCCTGGAAATTCAAATGTGATACAAATTTCAGCATTTTATTCATTTCTTAAAAAAATCTGAAGTTATTGTGACATTGAGAGACCACAAATTCTTAGTCTATGTTTGAGTCCTATAAATGCTACTAATTAAACTTAAAAAATGAATATTGAACCCTCTAAGTCCAGAGATGGGAGAAACTGTATTCAGAAGAGCAGGACACTTAGTTTGAAAGCAGACACTTAGTTAGATAAAGCCCTGCTTTATCTGTCATTATCAAACATGTTAGATATACATATCCTTTGGACTAAATCTAAGAAGTTGAATAATTGTGTTCATATAAATTTGGCATTTTGTTAATTCTCTGATATAATATTAAAAACAGTTCCTAATGGAATGTTAATTATTTTTCCAATTAGGTAAGTGTCATATACTCCTTCTAGAAAATATTGGGAAAAAATGGAGTTTGTGTAGAGTTTATATCAACCAAAATATCCTACTATCCAAAGATAACTCTTGTTAAAATGTTGGGATATTTTTGTGTGTGTATGATGTATTTTTTATTCTTATTACAGTAGGAATGTATGTTCATCATAGGGTGTTTAGAGGCTATAAATAATTAGAAATAAATCACAATTTGAGAACTGCTTCAATAAATATACCATAATTGGAAAAAAAATTTTCCCTACTTTTGAACATTTAGGATATTAGTACATACTGTTTGAAGCATATGAATGATAGTTTGGTTCTATAGAAATAACTATCAGGTTTAAACTGTAAGAAAAAATAAGTATGCTATGTTTTGACTTCTCATATTGGGAGAGTTTCAGGAGGACTGGACTATTCAATAATTTGCAGAGGGTTTAATGAACTGGAACTTAGGAAGGACCCCTGACTTTGGCATAGGGGGAGGAGTGAGAAGCAGCCAGACCGTAGGGGCTAAAGAAGTTAGGGAAGAATGGTAACATTTATAGACCACTTGTGTGTACCATGTGTCAAAAAATAGCAGTGGAAAACTAAGAAAGCTTTCAGAATTTGCACACCAAGTTCAAAGAAACATTATTTTAGTGATGAGTGGATATTTATGAAAATTTTTAGTGAGTGATTAAGGAACTGGTGGAGAGAGAAATTCATGATGCTATGAGGTAATCCCAGTATCTCCATTTCAGGCTTAAAGATATAATTCCTTTAGGGACTTCTTACCCCCATTTGGGTCTCAGGACACTTACACTCACTAGGCTTTCATTCAGCAAGTATTTAAAGAGCAGCTTACAGGTCTGAGTGCTGAAGAGACAACCATAAACCATACACAGCAGAAATAAGGTGTGGTTCCTTCCAGGCCTAATAAATGAATATTCTACTAGTGGTACAAGAACGCTTTCAACTTTACCATTAGAAGTCATCTTTTTTTTTTTTTATTAGGTTATGTTAATCACCATACCTTACATCGTTAGTTTTTGATGTAGTGTTCCATGATTCATTGTTTGCATATAACACCCAGTGCTCCATTTAGTATGTGCCCTCTTTAATACCCATCACCAGGCTAGCCCATTCCCCCACCCCCTCCCCTCTAGAACCCTCAGTTTGTTTCTCAGAGTCCATAGTCTCTCATGGTTCGTCTCCCCCACCGATTTCCCCCCTTCATTTCTTCCTTCCTACTATCTTTTTTTTTTTAAACATATAATGTATCATTTGTTTCAGAGGTACAGGTCTGTGATTCATCAGTCTTACACAATTCACAGCGCTCACCATAGCACATACCCTCCCCAATGTCTATCACCCAGCCACCCGATCCCTCCCACCCTCCACCACTCCAGCAACCCTCAGTTTGTTTCCTGAGATTAAGAATTCCTCCTATCAGTGAGCTCATATGATACATGTCTTTCTCTGATTGACTTATTTCGCTCAGCATAATACCCTCCAGTTCCATCCACGTCGTTGCAAATGGCAAGATTCACTCCTTTTGATGGCTGCATAATATTCCATTGTGTGTGTGTGTGTGTGTGTGTGTGTGTGTGTGTGTGTATGTGTGTGTGTATACCACATCTTCTTTATCCAGTCATCTGTCAATGGACATCTTGGCTCTTTCTATAGTTTGGCTATTGTGGACATTGCTGCTATAAACATCGGGGTGCATGTACCCCTTCAGATCACTACATTTGTATCTTTGAGGTAAATACCCAGTAGTGCAATTGCTGGGTCATAGGGCAGCCCTATTTTCAACTTTTTGAGGAACCCGCACACTGTTTTCCAGAGTGCCTGCACCAGCTTGCATTCCCACCAACAGTGTAGGAGAGTTCCCCTTTCTCCATCTTGGTAAACTCCAACTCCTTGGAGTTTACCAAGATCCCCACCAACATCTGTTGTTTCCTGACTTGTTAATTTTAGCCATTCTGACTGGTGTGAGGTGGTATCTCATTGAGGTTTTGATTTGGATTTCCCTGATGCCGAGCGATGTTGAGCACTTTTTCATGTGTCTGTTGGCCATTTGGATGTCTTCTTTGGAAAAATATCTGTTCATGTCTTTTGCCCATTTCTTGATTGGATCATTTGTTCTTTGGGTGTTGAGTTCTTTATAGATTTTGGATACTAGCCCTTTATCTGATATGTCATTTGCAAATATCTTCTCCCATTCTGTTGGTTGTCTTTTGGTTTTGTGGACTGTTTCTTTTGCTGTGCAAAAGCTTTTTATCTTGATGAAGTCCCAATAGTTCATTTTTGCCCTTGCTTCCCTTGCTTTTGGCAATGTTTCTAGGAAGAAGTTGCTGTGGCTGAGGTTGAAGATGTTGCTGCCTGTGTTCTCCTTTTAGGATTTTGATGGACTCCTGTGTCACATTTAGGTCTTTCAACCATTTTGAGTCTATTTTTGTGTGTGATGTAAGGAAAAGGTCCAGTTTCATTCTTCTGCATGTGGCTGTCCAATTTTCCCAACACCATTTGTTGAAGACACTGTCTTTTTTCCACTGGACATTCTTTCCTGCTTTATTGAAGATTAGTTGACAATAGAGTTGAGGGTCCATTTCTGGGCTTTCTATTCTGTTCCCTTGATCTATGTGTCTGTTTTTGTGCCAGTACCATACTGTCTTGTTGATTACAGCTTTGTAATAGAAGTCGTCTTAGATGCACTCTTGTTGGCTCTTTTTTAATACTTAATTAATTAATTTTTAAATATTTTATTTATTTTTGTGAGAGAGAGAGAACGAGCACGAGCAGGGGGAGGGGGCAGAGAGAGAAGCAGACTCCCCACTGAGCAGGGAGCCTGATGTGGGACTCCATCTCAGGACCCTGAGATCATGACCTGAGCTGACGGCAGACACTTAACTGACTGAGCCACCCAGGCGCCCCTCTTGGCTCCGTCTTAAGTCATCCTAATGGGCCTGATTTTTGTTGTTGTTGTTGTTAAGAGTGTGGTTTTGGCAGTTTCTGCCTTTTGAGTTTGAATTCTTGCTCTGTAATTTACAAAGTTATGCAATCCTGAGCAAGTTACTTAAACTGAATTTTCTACTCCATAAATGAACATAATAATACTCATCTATTAGGGTTGTTGTAAGTGGGTTAAGTGGATAATAAATGCGCAGTATGAAACATAATACCTGCTTCATCACAAGCTTTCAATAAATGTTAGCTATTGTGATGAAGATGGTGGTGGCAGTGACAAAGATTCCTTGGAGTCCTGATTTGGTGCTTTGTACCTAGTTCTGTCCAATTATGTGACATGGCAAAAACAACAGCTAGAGACAGAGAGACATCAGGAAACCAAAGGTTGATTGATTTGGAGTGGTGGGATCAAAACAAGATGTGCCAAGTCCCACCCATTGTTGGAAGGAGGCCTTCCAAGCAATGACGGCTTTTGGAAAGATAACTTGGTTTCATGGACAAAATATTACGCTGTGTCATTAGTCTTGAATTTCAGTTTGACGTTCTAAGTCATTTGTTATTAAAAGAGTTAATACATGTGAAGTACCTAGAACAGTGTCTGGTACACAGAAAGTACTCTGTAAATGTTTCTATCATTACAAGTTGTTATCATTCATTCATTTAGTTTTCCCATAATCTAAAAAATACTTAGTGAGAACCTGCTCGCTGCCAAGTTGCCTTCTAGACATGCTGGGTTCAGGATGAACTAGATAAACAGTGGCCATTTTGAAGATAAGGTTCTAGCAGAAGGGAGATCTGCTATTCTTGGGTCAGGTCTCTAAGCCCTTCTGTGTCTTAATGACTTCATCAGTAAAATAAAGTTTGGCCGTAAAATCTTACAATAGTGTCTTCCAATGACACTATTTTCCTGGCTGATATATGCTGATTATTTATTTATATATTAATTTTTTACTGACACCTACCATATATAGGCACTTTTCTAGGTGCTAGGAATATAGTAGTAACTAGAGCAGACACAGCATCTGCGCTCATAAAGCATTAAGTCAACACACAAGGCATAGGTTGACTAGGTAATTGTGAGGTTGATTAACGTCATTACAGAAGGCAAAATGCTAGGCTTGTGTTATTGATTTATGTGACAGAAACAAAATATATATATTACTCTTGATAGAAGGGCCATTATAAAACATTAATCCAGATTCCGCCCCCCCCCCATTTTTTGAGTTTATATTATCTTGTCTACTTAAACAGGAGCAGTTGGACATCACGGAGACAACTTGGTAGAGAAGATCATTTCAGTGCTTCCCCAGCTTCCAGGCCACACCAACGATGTGATGGTTAACATGGTGGAGCTTACGGCACTCCAGAATGAGGAGAAAAATCAGAGTATGGTTGCACCAGGCTGTCTTGCACAATCCAAGTAAGATATACAGGTTTTTTTTCTTCTCTCATCCTTCTCTCTCTTTTCTTTTTCTCTGAGGCCAACTGTTTCTGTAGGAAGGAAGCAATGAAGAGTTGGCCTGGTTCAAAAATTCACAGTGGATAACATTTAGAAAAAAGCATTCCCCCCCCCCAACTTTGAAATAACCATACACATTAAACAACAATAAGCCAAAAAGTATGGAAGTGTCATTTATAGAGATGTCATTTAGATGTAATATAAGTTTGTTCTGAGGATCGGTTAAGTGGGTCAATTTATACATCTCCATTCCACAGATGGTTTCACATGGAATTGAGTCCAGGCTTACTCAATTTCTTTTTCCCAGTGGGCTTTTTCACATGACTAAATAATCGCCCACAAAGCTATGAACCAGTGCCATCTTTCTGAATGTAAACAATATGCTCTGGGACATCAATGAGAGAAGTTTTTATTTCTGTATATACTTTTCACATGCTTAGAGAAGTCAGAAAAAGAAGATGATATACTTCATGATGCAGAGTTTCAAAAATGGAAAAACATTTCTCCAGAACCATGACAATAAAAAGCTAACAGTAGTTATCTCCTCTACTTTGTCCTTCATCGATAATTCTCGTGAGGAAAAAAAAAGGTATTAGGTGAAAAAGTATCTGAGTATCTGTTTCCCTTATCTCTCTGTTTTTAATTTTTAAACAAAACAGGATCTTTTGCATTATAGTTTCAAATCTTAATAGTAACAGATATATTTGGAATTTCCTAAAATATCTGGAATTAGTTTTCATCTCTTGAATTTTTCTTTCTTTTTTTTTTTTTAGGTAGTTCATAACATTTATT
The DNA here is from genome assembly GCF_003265705.2 of Callorhinus ursinus. Classification (NCBI taxonomy): domain Eukaryota; kingdom Metazoa; phylum Chordata; class Mammalia; order Carnivora; family Otariidae; genus Callorhinus; species Callorhinus ursinus. Next base: position 41,789,313 of record NW_027397066.1, on the reverse strand, counting down.
GCATGTCCGGGATGTATGGGTCAGTGTGGGATGAAAATGGAACGTTCTGCACCCTTTCTTTTTTGTTTACTTAAACATACAATAAAAACATAGGTCATGTGCTCACTTTAGTAGCACATATACTAAAACATAGGCCTATGGGCTTGCAGCGATACAAACCCAGAAGTAATTGTGATTGGAGATATTTGTAGCTGTTCAGAGGGCCATTCAAAAGTTACTTATCAAGGACTTACTATGAGCCTTCTCTGGACCAAGTAATATGAAGGACATAAAATAATAGAAAGTGTCATTTTTGCCTTCAGCGACTACTTTTCTTATTGGGGTAGTCCTTTTTACACACGGGTTCAAGTAAAACAATAGAAATTACATGGACTCAAGACTCAGGTGTCTGGCACAGATTATAAATTATACAAAATATCAGGCACATATGGCCTCTGTAGATCAATGTGGGCCTTGTGGAAGTGGTGATGCTTGACTTAATTATGTCTTGAAGAATTTAGAAAAAGAGAAGGGCTAACATGAGCATAGGTATGGAAACAAGAATGATCGGGGCCTGACGGGATGGGGTATGAGGAAGAAAGACCCCCTCACTGGACCCCCAGTGCCATCAGCAGTAATGTTTTTCAGGACTTACCAGGTGCCAAGCACCTTTCCGGGCATTTTACATTTGGGAAGTCGTTTAAGTTTTATGTTAACCTAATGAGGTAGGTGTTGTTATTCCCCCATTTTACCAGTAAGGAAACTGAGGCAAAGAGACCTTAAGTAACATAGGTAGCAGGAGGTAGAGCTAGAATTTGAGCCCAGAATGTTTGGCTTCAGAGCTATGGTCTTAACTTCTGTGCTATCTATGCAGGGGCCAGAGAGGAGCTAGGCTCATGAAGAGATTTAAAGAGACAGTGAGAGACAAAAATGAAGTTACTTGACGATTTAATTTCGAGAGTACTGTTCATTCAACATAGCAGTTACACTGGCAACACAAATCAATTTTGTCTAATTTCAGCAAAAATAGGAGTGTATTAAAGGGATTGGATAGCTAACACAATCCAAGGAAGAACTGTTTTTTTTTTTTTTTTAAGGGAAGAACTCTTAATCAGATTTTGGAAAGGACAACACAGTTCCAGGGGTCTAGAATTAAGAAAAGCCTCTTCAAGGCCTTGACATCAGAAAGACTGAATTTTAACTGTTTTTGGTCATGAGTCACTCTGTTTAAGCTTCAGATTCTAAGGGAAAATGTAAGATTGGCCTCACTTGGTCCTTGTGCTCCACCCTCTGCCCAGTGGGGATTGAGAGCAGTTCATACTGGTTGAGAATTGCGCCATGATTATATGGCCTGGTGGAGGGGTAGTTCTTCAAAGGAAAATGGAAACATTTATCAAAAGAAGGAGGAAGGGCTGCTGGGCAGGCAGAAGCAGTGGATGCCTTTTAATAATAATAGCACACACTTGTATAGGACTTACTGTATAATAGGCGTTCTGATCACTTTATATTTAGTGACTTTTTTAATTCTCACAACCTCTCTGTGAGGTGGGTTCTATTACCATCCCCTTTTATAGACGAGGAAGGAGATTGAATGACATGCCTGAAGTGGCACACACAGTTAGAAGTGGTGGGGCCTGTACTTGAACCCCAGTAGTTTAGCTCTAAAGTCAGTGCTTACTGTTATTCTATGCTGCCTCCTTGGATGCCTAAGATAATTACAAAAAAACCAAGGGAGCACCCCAGAGAAGTTTGCAAGGGGAGAGGAGTTGAATCCAGCACTAATGAGCAGGGACCAAGCAAATTCTGACAAGTGTAGTAGGACAGATGTAAAGAATCTCTTAGATCTACAAGTTATATTTTGATTATGACCAATTTATTTAACTTGAACTCCCCAGCACTCATTCTACCCCAAGCTTAGTCCAAGACTTGAATGAAACAAGCCTTAGAATCCCATTTCCCTTGCCAGTGATGGCTTTAGAAATGGGGAGGTGACAAGAGAGGAGGTCTTCTTAGGGCTTCTTGATGAGGTTTCTTTGCTTCTGAAAAGAGACTCAAGAAAGAGACGTGCTTTTCCCTCTTCCTCCCCCTCGTCCCCCAACTCCCAGGACTCTGATTGAGTCCTGAAAGGGCTTAATCTGCGGGATTCTGCTTACAACCTGAAGTTGAAGCTGACACGTGGAAGGTGGCACAGCCACAGGTGCCACAGAGGAGAGCAGTGATGGGATAATGTGCCTGGACCCCATAGAGAGTATACTCCCTTATTGTTTAAGCCAAATCGAGCCTCTGTTTTATATAACTTGCAACCAAAGGCATCCTAACTGATATATTTTCTGTACTTCATTATTTCATCTCTAAAATGAAGGTGTTAGCCTAAATGACTTCTAAGGCTCTTGGTTTTTAAAATAAAAATTTTTCATATATATATGTATATGATATATATATGTAATATATATTAACCCCCCAGTCTTTATTTTCACTGGGTGCCTTTCCCTCTCCTTTTACTGTGAGTGAGTATTGTCATAGAATATGAGTTTTGAGAGCCATCCAAGTATGAGGGCGTGATTATAAATGTCAAAGGCAGTGATGAGTTCTAGAAGGATCTGAATAAAGAAAACTTTCATAAGAGCAGGTTTGGTGACATAGGAGGAATAGGAGTCAGGTTGCAAAAGGTAGAGAGATAGGCGGTAAGAAGGTGACAAATAAAGGTTTAAAGCAATAAAGAGAAAAATTAGGTAGTTTCTTTACAATTGCTTGGAATACTGAGAGAATTGTGCCAATCAATTTATCTGTAAAAGGGGAATTGAAATGAATTGCAGCTTTTGTAGTATAAACTGTACTTCCATCAAGATAATAACAACCACTACTACCTCCTACACCACGCCCCGAAACTTCTCAGGGAAAGGAGTATGAGGATAAAAAAATTAGTACTAAAATGAAAACAGATGTGTGCTTGGCAATAAGCAATGTGCCTGCAATGGGATAATCTTTAGAAAGCAAGTCTCTAACTATGATATAATCCTTGATAATCAAAATTTACTGCTAATATAATTTTTATAAAAGGCTGTGCGTACTCCTAGCAGTTAAAGTTACTGCCAATGCAAATGAGAAATTGATAACTTTAAATGAATTATAACCTGGCTTTCCAGTCCTCTCCATTGGTCCCTGGCTTACGTGGAATCTTGTGTTCAAGAAGGAGGCAGAATCTTTTCTGTTCTTATGTGTTCCTTCTGTTGAAATGGGTTTCTATTCTCTGCCCCAGCCCCACTCTCTCTAATCTATTACTCTTTCAGTTCAAGTGCCCTACGCCTGATGCCCCAGCTGCATTTGCTACGTCTGGCTTGCTGCCCCTGACTCTGGCTGAACCCAGCACCCACGTGCCCACTTCTCCCAAAGCTCCCCTTTTACCTTCAGGTCTTTCTTCCATCTTAGCACTTCTAGCACTTCCTATTTCATTCCTTTGTTTTACTGTTTTTCTCCTTAGCACTCTCTAATATACTTATTTATATTGTATTTTTTAAATGTTTTATTTATTTATTGAGAGAGACAGAGATAGTGAGAGAGAGCCTGGGTGGGAAGGAGGGGGATGAGCAGGGAGCCTGATGCAGGGCTCAAATGCCAGGACCCTGAGATCATGACCTGAGCCGAAGGCAGATTGCTTAACTTACTGAGCCACCCAGGCGCCCCTATGTTGTGGTATTTTTGTGTCTTCCTTTCCTAGAGGGCAATAGAGAAAACTCCCCGCTAGAAAGTTCCCTCAGAGGAAGGAGATTTGTCTGTTTTATTCACTGTGACGTCCCCAGTACCTAGAACAATACCTGGCACTCAAGGGATATTTGTTGAGTGATAAGGGCAGGATCCGTGTGTGGAATGAGGCTGCTGAATTAAAAGAGGGTGAAGCCAAACCCGAGCATAGGAGAGATTAGTTTGCAGATGTCTAGATTCTAATTATTGAATATATGAAATGGTCTCATTATGTTAGCAAAACAGCAAAATTGGCCAGGCGATTCTACTTGTGGGACTTCTTTCATGGATGTATTCTGCACACATGTGGAATGATATATTACATTCATTCATCACTAATTTGTAATTGCAAATGGAAATAACTGCAGTGTCAGTTCAGTAAATTGTGTTACACATGTGATGAAATTTCAAATATCTATTGAAATAGAATGAAGAATGAAGTTGGTTATATACTGATAAGCAGTGAGCTTGATGTATTTTAAATGAAAAAAGTGGGGTATAACATGCCTATTTGTACAAAAGGGTGAAATATACACATTTGCTTTTGATACACTGGAAATATCTATATATATATTTTACATATATGTATCTGAAAAAATGTATAAGGAACTGGTGATACTGGCTTCCTCTGTAGAGGGATGCTGTAGTCTGGGGGTACACTGAGAAGTTAGTGAAATGAATAAAGACAGAGGAAGGAGGGACATGTTCTACTCTGTATACCAGTTTGTGTGCTTTGAATTTCCAATCTGTGAACGTATTTCCTATTAAAAATAAATAGAAATTAGATTTAAATAAAATCACTGTTTCCTTCTTAAGCTAACTTAAGATGGGATTCTGTGCTCCTGGGAAGGAAAGTAGCTCTTATTTTGGAACCTCTGCAATGCTTTTCTCCCTCTACATCGTCTTCCCTCCTCAATGAACCATGCTTTCCTTTAAAACTTCTTATTAAAATGCCAAAACCTGGGGCACCTGGGTGGCTCAGTTGGTTAAGTGTCTGCCTTTGGCTCAGGTCATGATCCCAGGGTCCTGAGATGGAGCCCTGCATTGGGTTCCCTGCTCAGCAGGGAGTCTGCTTCTCCCTCTCCCTCTGCCTGCCGCTCCCCCTGCCTGTGCTCTCTCTCTCTTTCTATCAAATAAATAAATAAAATCTTTAAAAAAACGCCAAAACCCTGCACTGTAATTATTTGTTTCATATTCTGTCTCCCCTAGTAGATTGTAAATTCCTTGAAGGTAGTAACTGTGCCTGGAACTTTTTTTTTTTTTAACGATTTTATGCATTTATTCATGAGAGAGAGAGAGAGAGAGGCAGAGACAGAGGGAGAAGCAGCCTCCCCAAGGAGCAGGGAGCCCAATGTGGGATTCAATCCCAGGATCCCAGGATCCCAGGATCATGACCTGAGCCGAAGGCAGACGCTTAACCATCTGAGCCACCCAAGCGCCCTGTGCCTGGAACCTCTTAAGAGGTGTTATTAAATTGAATAAAACAATAAATGCTTGAATAAGTCTTAATAATAGATTGAGACCAAGTTTAAAAATGATTATGTCAATCCATGAAAAGCCTTATCTAGTTCACTTTAGCACTTAAGCCACTGTCTAGCATTGTTGATTGATATCTATCTAATCTATCTTACTTCTTCCTTTAAGTTTCTTCTTTGTACTTTACTCCAAATTTACCTCATTGTCTAGGTCAGTGAGAAGGAAGGTAACACTGAGTGCCTGAATTTTGTTAGGCATTAAGCGAAGCATTTTAAAATGTACTTAAGTAACTTGCCCTTAGCCAGACTTTCCCTAAGTGATTGAATTGGGTCATTTAACAAAATTATTTTTTAATTCCAGGGCAAATTTCTTTTCTGCTGTATTGTGACTCTGATACATGCTTACTTGAATGAATGTATAAATAAACCATAATTCAGAAATTATAATTATAACCATGATTCAGAAATAGTGGGTATCCTAGTTTATAAAAAGCAATATTTAAGTCCAGTTTTCTTGTTTTTATTTTGGGGGTGGGTTTTTTTTCCTAGACTATACAGCAATGAAATAAATGGGGTAGATCTTATGGAAAAGAGACAAATGCCACAGTGGTTTCAACCTAAACAATGATGAGCCAATTTGTTGTTGAATTTGTTGAATTTCACAATATCAAGTAACCTGATATTTGATGTATATCAAAGTCACTAACTAGACCCTTTAAGTCAAAAATTGTTAAATCAACTCTTCATAGCCATATATTTTTCTCCTCTTTCCTTGGTTTCCAAGTACCAATTAAATATTACTATTAGAGACAACATTTTCAGAGGGAATAAAGGTAATTTTTCTTAGAGCAGAGGCAGAGGTACTAGTCTGATTTTAAATTTACCTACAGATAGAATGACTGAACTTGTATGTGAACATTATGTAAAGTATATTTAATGTTGAGGTTGAAGTGGAGAGCCAGCACACAAGGGGGTGTGTTATCACATAGCAGTGTTGTGAATGACCTTGGCACTGATACAGACTATGGGCATCTCCTCCTGATATGATACCAAAAAATAAACTAAACTGATATTAAAAAAAAACTATTTGGGATGCCTGGCTGGCTCATTTGGTAGAGCATCCTACTTTTGATCTCAGTGTCATGAATTCAAGCCCCACATTGGGCAGGGAGCCTACTTGAAAAACAAAGAAACAACCCCTCCCCCCCCAAAAAAAACCACAAGAAACTGTTCAAGTAACTTTGCAAATGGAGTAGGAGGAAGGCCTACCTCTTCTTAGCATACAACTTGTTATATTTAACTTTTTGGGGACTTCTAAAGATCATCTGGTCTCAGTTACAGATTTAGAAAAAAGAATTAATGAATAATTTGTGGATGGTGGGAGTGAAATAAAGCAGGGTTCTTTTCTGAAGATGGAGGGATAAATGTATCTTCTAAGAAATAGTTAAATAATTTAATATGCCGGAGACATTTAAGTTATATTTCTTGATAAAGAATTATGTTTAATAGTTATATTTTTATATATTTTATATATTTTTTGGAATTCTTTTTTAATGTGTATTTAAAAAAAGGTTTGAAGGTAGAAATTCTTTTTCTATAATTGCTTACATATTACAACTCTGTCGTGGTATCTGTTATTTAAGAAATGTGCAGGCCATTCCCAGAATTTTTTTCATATCGAAAAATTTAAAGTGGCTTGTGGTCTCTGTGTTGTGAGAACACTGAACTCTGGGTCATTGTGGCTTTGGGATCCATAATTTAAATGGAAACTATGGCTCCTTTAGAAAAAGCTAAGAATTCTCTGAAGTCAGCTAAAACCAAGAAGGAGGAATGGAAAGACTCGTTACATTTGAATGACAAATTCCTGATTAGGTTGATGTTTACTGCCAAGCAAAAGTCAACAAGTCCAAACATCTAACTCCTCCTGAGTTAACCAACCTTTATTAGGGTGCTTCTAAATCTTAGGTTATGTAGACTAGAGTGTATTCAGTAGCATGGCAGGACTTTCCCACACTTCTGGCTACAGCTTCTCTCCTCTCTATTGCCGGCTGGTATTCTTGCCTGAGAGCCCCTTTCTTTTCTTTTATTTCTGCCTTCTAATAACCAGGTCACACTGGGATAGTGATGGGTGGTAGGGTGGCTGGGATCAACAAGGTAGGGGTAGTTGCCCTTCTTCTAGGAAGAAGAAAATAAGAAGAATGAGATGGTTTTAGTAATAAAGAAGGCATTTTCAGGGTCCAAGGCAGGAGATGTCTGAAATCCAGGAAGCTCATTTGGGTGAAAATTCAGGAAGTTCATCATGGAACCCTCCAAGCATGTAAATGTGTGTTGTAATTTATTCACAATATTTATTAATTGACTACTGTGTGACAGGCACTTGATGAAGGCAAGATCTCTGCCATTATGGAATTTTTTCTAATGGGGGAGACAACAAATGGATAAACAAGTAGATATATAGTGTCAGCCAGGGATAAGTGCTATGAAGCAAATAAAGCAAGGTAAGGGAATCAAGAGTGACTAAGGATTTGGGGTGGTTAGTAGGTGTGTGGAGGGGATAGAAAAGGTCTTTCTGAGATGTCTTTCAAACAGAGACTTCAGGGAAGTAAATTATAAGCCTTGTGGATATCTGGGTCTAGAACATTCCATCCTAAGGAAAGGACTGGTTGTTCAAAGATAACTTGTGATGTTAATTTGCTTTCCCCTAATGGCTAATGATGTTGAACATCTTTTCCTGTACTTATGTTCCATCTGCATATTCTCTCTTTTTTTTACAAGTAACCAAAGTACTGTATTTTCCTCTCTGTGTTTCTACATAGCTTATCGTATTATATATAATAGTATAAATAATTCAAAGATAGCTTTTTTTCAAGTTTTTATTTAAATTCCAGTTAGTTGGGACACCTGGGTGTCTCAGTCAGTTTAAGCATCTGCCTTCGGCTCAGATCATGATCCTGGGGTCCTGGGATCGAGCCCTACATTGGGCTCCCTGCTCTGTGAGGAGCCTGCTTCTCCCTCTGCTTGCCACTCCCCCTGCTTGTGTGCGCGCACTCTGTTTCTCTCTCTCTCCCCCTCTCTGACAAATAAATAAGATCTTAAAAAAATAAATTCCAATTTGTTAACATACAGTATAATATTAGTTTCAGATATAGAACTTAGTGATTCATCACTTACATAAACCACCCAGAGCTCATCACAGTAACTGCTCTCCTTACTATCCATCACCTATTTAAACCATCCCCCAACCTCCCCTCCAGCAACCCTGAGTTTGTTCTCTATAGTTAAAAGTCTGTTTCTTGGTTTGTTTCTCTCTCTTTTTTACCCCTACGTTAATTTGTTTTGTTTCTTAAATTCCACATACAAGTGAAATCATATGGTATTTGTCTTTCTTTGACTGACTTATTTCACTTAGCATAATACTCTTTAGCTCCATCCACATGTTGCAAATGGTGAGATTTCACTCTTTTTGATAGTTGAGTCATATTCCATCGTGTGTGATACACACACACACACACACACACACACACACACCCCTTCATTATCCATACATCAGTCAATGGACATTTGGGCTCTTACCATAATTTGGCTATTGTTGATAACGCTGCTATAAACATCAGAGTGCATGTATTCCTTTGAATTAGTATTTTTGTGTCCTTTGGGTAAATACCTAGTAGTGCAATTGCTGGGTCGTAGGGTAATTCTATTTTAAATTTTTTAGGAACTTCCATACTATTTTTCAGAGTGGCTGCACCAGTTTGCATTCCCACCAACAGTGCAAGAGGCTTCCCCTTTCTCTACATCCTCACCAACACCTGTTGTTTCTTGTGTTGCTGATTTTAGCCATTCTGACAAGTGTGAGGTGATATCTCATTGTGATTTTGATTTGTATTTCCATGATGACGAGTGATGTTGAGCATTTTTTCATGTGTCTGTTAGCCAACTGTATGTCTTTTTTGGAAAAATGTCTATTCATGTCTTTCACCCATTTTTAAACTGGATTCTTTGTTTTTTGGGTGTTGAATTTTAAGAAAGTTCTTTATATATTTTGTATACTAACCCTTTATCAGATATGTCATTTGCAAATATCGTCTCCCATTCGGTAGGTTGCCTTTTGGTTTTGTTGATTGTTTCCTTCACTATGCAGAAGTTTTATCTTGATGAAGTTCCAATAGTTCATTTATGTTTTTGTTTCCCTTTTCTCAGGAGACATATCTAGTAAGAACTTAATATGGTGGATGTCAAAGAGGTTGCTGCCTATGTGTTCTTCTCTAGGATTTTAATGGTTTCCTTTCTCGCATTTAGGTCTTTAATCCATTTTGAATTTATTTTTGTGTATGGTGTAAGAAAGTGGTCCACTTTCATTCTTCCGCACGTGGCTGTCCAATTTTCCTAACACCACTTGTTGAAGAGACTGTCTTTTTTCCATTGGATATTCTTTCCTGCTTTGTTGAAGATTTTTATTTGACCATAAAGTTGTGGGTCCATTTCTGGGCTCTCTATTCTGTTCCATTGAACTATGTGCCTGTTTTTGAGCCAGTACCCTGTTGTCTCGATCACTATAGCTTTGTGATATAACTTGAGGTACGGAGTTATAATGCCCCCAGCTTTTTTTTTTTTTTCTTTTTCAAGATTGCTTTGGCTATTCAGGGTCTTTTCTGGTTCCACACAAATATTAGGATTATTTGTTCTAGCTCTGTGAAAAATGCTGGTGGTGTTTTGATAGGGATGGCATTGAATGTATAGATTGTGGCAGCTCTTTCTGCCCATGGGTCCTATCCCCGTGCTTTAATAAAACCACCTTTTTGCAATAAAATAAAATAAAAATGTGTAGATTGCTTTGGGTAGTATAGACATTTTAACAATATTTGTTCTTCCAATCCATGAGCATGGAAAGTTTTTCCATTTCTTTGTGTCATCTTCAAGTTCTTTCATTAGTGTTTTATACTTTTCAGAATACAGATCTTTTATCTCTTTGGCTAGGTTTATTCCTAGGTATCTTATGGTTTTGGGGGCAATTGTAAATGGGATTGATTCCTTGATTTCTCTTTCTGCTTCTTAATTACTGGTGTCTAGAAATGAGACAGATTTCTCTAAGTTGATTTTGTATCCTGTGACTTTGCTGAATTCATGTATCAATTCTAACAATTTTTTGGTGGACTGTTTTGGATTTTCTATTTGGAGTATTTTGTCATCTGCAAATAGTGGAAGTTTGACTTCTTCCTTGCCGATTTGGATGCCTTTTATTTCTTTTTTGTTGCCTGATTGGTGAGGCTAGGACTTCCAGTACTATGTTAAGTAACAGTGGTGAGAGTAAGCATCCCTAAATTGTTCCTGACCGTAGAAGAAAAGCTCTCAGTTTTTCCCCATTGAGGATGATATTAGCTGTGGATTTTTCATATATGGCCTTTATTATGTTGAGGTATGTTCCCTCTATCCCTACTTTTTTGATGGCTTTTATCACGAATGGATGTTGTATTTTGTCAAGTGCTTTTTCTGCATCTATTGAAAGGATCATATGGTTCTTATCCTTTCGTTTATTAATGTGGCTTACCACATTGATTGATTTGTGAATATTGAACCACCCTTGTGGCCCAGGAATAAATCACCACTTGATTGTGGTGAATGATTTTTTTCAGTGTATTATTGGATTCGATTTGTTAGTATTCTATTGAGTTTCTGCATCCATGTTCATCAAGGATATTGGCCTGTAATTATCTTTTTTAGTGGAGTCTTCATCTGGTTTTGTAATCAGGGTAATGCTGGCCTCATAGAATGAGTTTGGAAGTTTTCATTTCTATTTTTTTGGAACATTTTGAGAAGAATAGGTGTTAACTTTCCTTTAAATGTTTGGTAGAATTCATCTGTGAAGACTTCTGATCTTGGACTTCTGTTTGTTGGGAGATTTTTGATTACTGATTCAATTTCTTTGCTGGTTATTGGTCCACTCAAGTTTTCTATTTCTTCCTGTGTTAGTTTTGGTAGTTTATGTTTCTAGGAATTTATCCATTTCTTCCAGGTTGTCCAATTTGTTGGTATATATAGTTTTTCATAATATTTACTTATAATTGTTTGTATTATTATGGTGTTCGTTGTTATTTCTCCTCTCTCACTTGTGATTTTATTTGTTTGGGTCCTTTCTCTCTTCATTTTGATAAGTCTGGGGAAGCATTTATCAATTTTATTATTTTTTTCAAAAAATAAACCAGCTCCTGATTTCATGGATCTGTTCTATTGTTTTTTTTTTAGTTTCTATATCACCTTTATTATTTCCCTTCTTCTGCTGGCTTTAGGCTTTGTTGTTCTTTTTCTAGCTCCCTTAGGTGTAAGGTTAGGTTGTTTGAGATTTTTCTCGTTTCTTAAGGTAGGCTTGTATTGCTATGTACTTTCCTATTAGGACCGCTTTTGCTGCATCCCAAGGTTTTGGTCTGTCATGTTTTCATTTTCATATGTTTCTGTGTATGTTTTAATTTCTTCCTTGATTTCCTGGTTGACCCATTCATTCTTTAGTAGCATATTGTTTAACCTCCATGAATTTGTGGTCTTTCCTAAATTATTATTATTATTATTATTATTTTTTGTGGTGGACTTTAAGTTTCATAGCACTGTGATCAGAAAGTATATATGGTATGATCTCAATCTTTTTTACTTGTTGAGGCCTAACCCAGTATATGATCTCTTCTAGAGAATGCCCCATGTACGCTTGAAAGGAATGTGTATTCTGCTGCTTTAGGATGAAATGTTCTGTATATATCTATTAATTCCACCTTGTCTGGTGTGTCATTCAAAACCATTGTTTCCTTGTTGATCTTCTGCTTAGATGATCTGTCCATTGCTCTAAGTGGGATGTTAAAGTCCCCTACTATTATTGTATATCAATGAGTTTCTTTATATTTGTTATTAATTATTTTATGTATTTGGGTGTTCCCATGGTGGGAGTGTAAAGATTACAATTGTTAGATATTCTTGTTGGATAATGCCCTTTATTATGATATAATACACTTTTTCGACTCTTGTTACAGTCGTTAGTTTAAAATCTAGTTTGTCTGATGTAAGTATTGCTACCTTGGCTTTCTTTTGACATCCATTTGCCTGATAAATGTTTCTCTATCCTCTCACTTTCAATATGCACGTGTCATCAGGTCTAAAATGGTCTCTTATAGACAGCATAAAGAGGGGTCTTATTTTTTTGTATCCATTCTGACACACTATGTCTTTTGATTGGAGTGTTTAGTCCACTTACATTCAGAGTAATTATTGATAGATATGTATTTAGTGCCATTTTATTATGTGTTTTGTCATGGTTTCTGGAGATTTTCTCTGTTCCTTTCTAGTCTTTGTTGCTTTTGGTCTTCTTTCCTACTCAAAGAGTACCCTTTAATATTTCTTGCAGGGGTGGTTTAGTGGTCATGAACTCCTTTAGTTTTTGTTTGGGAAATTCTTTCTCTCTCCTATTCTGAATGACAACGTTGCTGGATAAAGTATTCTTGGCTGCACATTTTCCATCCAGCACGTTGAATATATCATGCCACTCTCTTCTGGCTTGCGAAGTTTCTGTGGAGAGATCTTCAGCTAGTCTTATGGGTCTTTCTTGTAAATTAGGGACTTCTTTTGTCTTGCTGCTTTTAGAATTTTTTCTTTATCACCATATTTTGCAAATTTCATTACAATATGTCTTGGTGTTGGCCTGCTTTTGTTGATTTTGATCAGTGTTCTCTGTGTCTCCTGGATCTGGATGTCGGTTTCCTTCCCCCAATTAGGGAGGTTTTCAGCTGTATATTTCCTCAAATTTTCCTCTTCTTCTTCTGGGACTCCTATGATACGAATGTTATTACATTTGATGGAATCATTGAGTTCCCTAAGTCTATCTTGTGTTCTGTAATTCTTTCTCTCTTTTTTCAGCTTCATTATTTTCCCTAATTCTATCTTCTATATCCTTGATTTGTTCCTGTGCTTCTTGCATCCTTGTTATCATTACATCCAGTCTGTTTTGAATCTCAGTTATTGCATTTTTCATTTCTGATTGTTTTTTAACTCTTTTATCTCTGCAGTAAGGGCCTCCCTGAAGTCTTCATGCTTTTCTCAAGTCAAGCAAGTATCCTTATGATTGTTGCTTTAAATTTTCAAGCAGGCATATTCCTTATATCTGTTTTGATTAGATCTCTAGCTGTGACCTTATTATCTTGTTCTTTTATTTTGGATGAATTACTCTGCCTTGATATTTTGTCTAAGTCTCTGTCTTCCTCTCTATGTTAGAAAAGCCTGTTACGTTTCCTGCTCCTAAGAGTAGTGGCCTTATGAAGAAGAGGTCTTCTTCTTATGAAGAGTGTTTAGCACCTGGCACTTCAGGGAGTGTCTCTGGTGTGTGCTGCCTATGCTCTCCTGTTGTGTTTTGGCTGCTCTGTCTTTCAGGCCAGTTGTCTGCAGGGGCTCTCCTGGCACGCAGTGGGCAGTGTTTGGACCTTGGCCAGAGTGTGGCGAGTTTTAACTAGGTATGCTCTGCTCTGCTTGTTAAATGGGACCTGATTCTACTTCCACTAGAGATGAAGCCTTGCAGAACTCTCTGGTCAGAAGAAGTAGTTTGGGCGGGGATTTCTGCTGGTCCTCTAGGGAGTGGACCACTGTGGGGGTTCTTAGGCACACTTGCCCAAGAAGAGCAATACCAGCAGAGTGTGGAGGTGGGGTGGGGTGGGACTTAGTGTAAGCAGGTTAGAGAGCCAGTGTTGGAACTGTACTGTTTACTGAAGTTGGTTTATGCCGTGGGGTGTGTGTGTGGGGGAAATGGTGCCAGCCAGCTCCTTTTTCCCTGGAGAGGGGTCTCTGTGCTTGCTCCTCTCAGGGAAGCACTCCTAGAAGAGTGAATAATCTCCCTGCTGTGTGTCCCAGGCATTTTTCAGATAGTCATTTTCACACTATCTGCCTCTAGGTTCTTTGCCTGCCTTCTCTCCAGGAGTAGCTTAGTGCCCTACAGACTCTGTCCCAGCCAAGCCTGCTGACTTTTAAAACTCCAAATTTTAGGGACCTGGTGTGGTGGGGAGCTGCACTGGACTTGTGGTGGAGGGTCTCACTACACTGGGACTGATGCAGGTTTGACTGGAAGGACAGTCATGCCAGAGTGCAGGGGTGTGGGACTTGGAGCAAGCAGGTTAGGCAGCCAGTGTTGGAGCCAAGATGCCCTCAGCAGGTGTCTCCATACCTATGGTGAGGGGCAGGGAAGGGAAATGGTACCCACCAGCTCTTTTGTCCCTGGAGAGGCATCTCTGTGACCCCCACCTCTCACAGATGGTTCCAAGAAGAGCAAACAGTCTCTCCTTGTGAGCTTTAGGTAATCCTCAGATGGTGCCCTCTGTTCCTGGTTGCTTGCATGCCTTCTCTCCAGGAGTAGGGCAGTACCCTCAGGGCTCTATCCCTGCCAAGCCTTCGGATATCTACACTCCAGTCTTTGAGCCCTACTCGTTGCAAAAACTCACGAAAATTAGTTCCTTTCATTTTCCCAGCCAGTGGCTTTAGGGAAATATTCTTTTGTGTATCCTTGTGTGCTCCACTCTCTCCTGCCTTTTTCCACAACCAGGGCTCCCTCCCCTCTGCAGCACCCACAGTCCCTTTCTCCCCCAAACCACATCTCCACACTTCCTACCTTCCTCATTGTGGCCTCTTCTCTCCCTCTAATTGACCAGTTTGTTCTTCAGTCCTCAAGTTGATTTCTTGGGTATTCAGAATGATTTGGTAGTTATCTAGTTGTGTTCCACGGGCAAGACTTGCCTGGGGTCCTCCTACTATGCTACCATCTTAGCTTTCCTCCCATCTGCATATCCTCTTAAAGAAAATGTCTCTTCACATCTATTGCCCATTTTTTGTTATTGGTGTTAAGTATATATAACCCTTTGTCAGGTAAGTAATTTGCAAATATTTTCTTCTAGTCTGTAGCTTCTCTTTTTATCCTCTTAATAGGTCTTTTCACAAAGCAAAAGTTTTAAAATTTTGATGAAGTTCAGTTTATCAGTTTTTCCTGTTATGGATTGTGCTTTTGCTGTCAAGTTCAAGAACTCTGCCTAACCTTAAATTCTGAAGATTTTCTGTGTTTTTTTTCCTAAAACTTTTATACATTCTTTATTCAAGTATAATTAACATACAGTGTTGTATTAGTTTCAGATGTACAATATAATGATTCCAACAATTCTATGCATTACTTGGTGCTCATTATAGTAAGTGTATTCTTAATTCCCTTCACCCGTCCCTCCACCTACTCCCCTTCGGTTACCACCAATTTGTTCTCTATGTTTGAGTCTGGTTTTTTTTTTTTTTTTTTACATCTCTCTCTCTCTCTCTTTTGTTCATTGGTTTTGTTTTTTAAGTTCCACATATGAGTGAAATCATGTGGTATTTGTCTTTCTCTTACTGACTTATTTCACTTAGCATTATAGTTTGTAGATCCATCTATGTTGTTTTTGCAAAGGGCAAGATTCATTCTTTCTTATGGCTGGGTAGTATTCTGGTGTATATGTGTGTGTATATATATATATATATACACATATATATATATATGTATATATATATACCACATCTTCTTACCCATTTACCTATTGATGGATGCTTGGGTTGCTTCCATAACTTGATTATTATAAAAATGCAGCAGTAAACATAGGGGCACATGTGTCTTTTTGAATTAGTGTTTTCATTTTATTTGGGTAAATACCCAGTAGCAGAATTACAGGATCATATGGCAATTCTATTTTTAAATTTTGGAGGAATGTCCATACTGTTTTCCACACTGGCTTTACTACCTGGCATTCCTACCAATAGTGCATGAGCATTTCTGTTCCTCCACATCCTTGCCAAAACTTGTTATTTTTTTGTGGTTTTGATTTTAGCCATTCTGACAGGTGTGAGGTGGTATCTCATTGTGGTTTTGACATGCATTCCCATGATGATTAGTGATAAAGAGCATCTTTTCATGTGTCTGTTGGCCATCTGTAGTCTTCTTTGGAAAAATGTCTATTCGTGTCCTCTGTCCATCTTTTAATTGGATTGTTTCTTGATGTTGAGTTGTATAATTTCTTTATATATTTTGAATATTAATCCCTGATTGGATATGTCATTTGTAAGTATCTTCTGTTTAGTAGTTTGACTTTTCATTTTGTTGATGGCTTCCTTCACTATGCAAAAGCTTTTTATTTTGTTGTAGTCCCAATAGTTTAATTTTGCTTTTATTTCCCTTGCCAAAGGAGACATATCTAGAAAATTTTTTCTTTGGCTGATGTCAAAGAGATAACTGCCTATGTTTTCTTCCAGAAATTTTATTGTTTCAGATCTCACATTGAGATCTTTAATCCATTTTGAGTTTATTTTTGTATATGGTGTAAGAAAGTGGTCCAGTTTTGTTCTTTTGCATGTAGCTGTCCAGTTTTCCCAACACCATTTGTTGAAGAGGCTGTCTTTCCCATTGTATATTCTTGCCTCATTTGTTGTAGATTAATTGACCATAAGACTGTGGGTTTATTTCTGGGTTCTCTATTCTCTTCTATTGATGTATGTGTCTATTTTTATGCCAGTACCATACTGTTTTGATTATTACAGCTTTATAGTATACCTTGAAATCTGGGATTGTGATACCTCCAGTTTTATTCTCTTTTGTTTTCAATATTGCTGTGGCTATTCAGGGTCTTTTGTGGTTCCATACACATTTTAGGATTATTTGTTCTAGCTGTGTGAAAAATGCTGTTGTTATTTTGAGAGGGATTGTATTATACAGCATCTATTGAAATGATCATATGGGGGCGCCTGGGTGGCTCAGTCATTAAGCGTCTGTCTTCAGCTCAGGTCATGATCCCAGGGTCCTGAGATCGAGCCCTGCCTCAGGCTCCCTGCTCCATGGGAAGCCTGCTTCTCTCTCTCCTACTCCCCCTGCTTGTGTTCCCTCTCTTGCTGTGTCTTTCTCTGTCAAATAAATAAATAAAATCTTAAAAAAAAACAATAAGAAAAATAAAACTTCTTTGAAATGATCATATGGTTTTTTTCCTTTCCCTTGTTAATGTGATGTATTGCATTAATTTATGAATATTGAACCACCCTTGCATCCCTGGTATCAATCCCACTTGATCATGGTGAATGATTTTTTTTAACATATCGTTGGATTCAGTTTGCTAATATTTTGTTGGGGATTTTTACATCTATGTTCATCAGAGATATTGGCTTGTAGTTTTCTTTTTTTTGTAGTGTCTTTATCTGGTTTTGGAATCAGGGTAATGCTGGCCTTGTAGAATGGCTTTGGAAGCTTTCCATTCTCTTCTTTTTCTGTTGGGGGGGAATAGTTTGAAAAGAATAGGTATTATCTCTTCTTTAAATGTTTGGTCAAATTTCTGTGTAGAGCCATCTAGTCCTAGGCTGTGTGTTTGATTATTGATTCAATTTCATTGCTAGTAATTGATCTGTTCAGATTTTCTATTTCTTCCTGATTCAGTTTTGGAAAGTTATATGTTTCTAGGAATTTATTCATTTCTTCTAGGTTGTCCAATTTATTGGCCCTATAATTTTTCATAGTGTTCTCTTTTAATCTTTTGTATTCATGTGGTATCTGTTTTGCCTCCTCTTTCACTTCTGATTTTTTTGAGTCCTCTTTTTTTTTTTATGAATCTGGCTCTAGATTTATGAAATTTGATGATCTTTTCAAAGAACCAGCTCCTGGTTTTGATGATCTGTTCTATTGTTTTTTTAGTCCCTATTTCATTTATTTCTGCTCTAATCTATTTCTTTCCTTCTACTAGCTTTGGGCTTTGTTCTTTTTCAAGAAGTTTGAAGTTTGGAGTTTTGTTGTTTATTTTTTTCCTGCTTCTTGAGGTAGGTCTGTATTGCTGTAATCTTCCTTATTAGAACAGCTTTTGCTGTATCCCAAAGATTTTGGATCATTATGTTTTCATTTTCATTTGTCTCCATGTGTTTTTTGATGTCTTCTTTCATTTCTCGGTTGACCCACTCAGTGTTTAGTAGCACGTTATTTAACCTCCGTGTATTTGTGTTCTTTCCAGATTTTTTCTTGTGATAGATTTCTAGGTTCATACTGTTCTGGTCGTAAAAGATGCATGATATAATTTCAGTCTTTTTGAATTTGTTGAGACTTGTTTTGTGACCTAACATCTAGTCTGTTCTGGAGAATGTTCCATGTGCACTTGAAAAGTATGTGAGTTTCACTGTTTTCTGATAGAATGTTCTGAATATATCTGTTAGATCCGTCTGGTCCAATGTATCATTCGAAGCCACTGTTTTCTTGTTGATTTCTGTCTGGATGATCTATATTGATGTACGTGGGCTGTTAAAGCGTCCTACTCTTATTGTATTGCTATCAGTTTCTATCTTTATACCTGTTAATCGTTGCTTTATGTATTTGGGTGCTCCCATATTGAGTACATATATATTTATAATTGTTATGTTTTCTTGTTGGATTGTACCCTTTATGATTTGTAGTGTCCTTCTTTGTATCTTGTTACAGTCTTTGTTTTAAAGTCTGTTTTGTCTCATATAAGTATTGCTACCTCAGCTCTCTTTTTGCTTCCATTTGCATGATAAATGTTTTTGTATTGCTTTACTTTCAATCCACCTGTGTCTTTAGGTCTGAAAGGAGTCTGTTGTAGGCAGCAAATAGATGGGTCTTGCTTTTTTATCCATTCAGTCACCAGTGTATTTTGATTGTTTAGTCTTTTTATATTCAAAGTAATTATTGATAGATATGTACTTATTGCCATTTTGTTCTGTTTTGTTTTGTTTTTAATTTTAAGTAGGCTCCACATCCAACGTTGGACTTGCACTCATGACCCTGAGATTAAGAGTCACATGCTCTATTGACTGAGTCAGCCAGGCACCCCCTTATTGCCATTTTGATACCTGTTATATGGTTGTTTTTGTAGTTCTCTGTTCCTTTCTTCTCTTGCTGTCTTTATGGTTTGATGGCTTTCTTTAGTGATAGGCTTGGATTCTTTTCTCTTTATTTTGTGCTTATCTATTTCTGGTTTTTGATTTGTGGTTACCATCAGGTTTATATATAACATACATATAGAAGTCTATATTAGGGTGATGTTTACTTACATTTAAACCCATTCTAAAAGCACTAAATGTTTATTCCCACCTTCGCCACGTTTTATGTGTAAGATATCCTATTTTACATCCTTTTACTTTGTGAATCCCTTGACTGATTTTTATTGATATAATTGATGTTATTACTTCTGTGCTTTAACCTCTGTACTGGTTTCATAAGTGATTAATATACTATTATTATATTTGTGTGGACCTGTGAATTTTTTTCCTTTCTTAATTTTCTTACTCCTGATTATGGCCTTTCTTTCTACTCAAAGAATTCTTTTTAATTCTTTTTTTGTAAGGCTAGTTTAGTGGCGATGAATTCCTTTAGCTTTTGTTTGGGAAACTCTATCTATCCTTCTATTCTGAATTATAGTCTTGCTGGATAGAGTATTCTTGGTTGTAAGTTTTTTCCTTTCAGCTCTTTGAATATACCATGCCACTTTCTTCTGGCCTGCAGAGTTTCTGTTGAAAAATCAACCTACAGCCTTACAGAGTTTTCCTTGAATGTAACTATTTTCTTTTCTCTTGCTGCTTTTAAAATTCTCTCCTTGAAAAAAAATGAGAAAAAAATAAAATCTTTCCTTTGTCACTACTCTTTACATTTTAATTATGTGTCTTGGTGTGGACTACTCTTTCCATTTTAATTATGTGTCTTGGTGAGTTGATTTTGTTGGGATCTTTCTATACCTGCTGGAATTGGATGTCTGTTTCTCTTTCTGATTTGGGAAATTTTCAGCTATTATTTCTTCAAGTCAGTGTTCTGCCCCTTTTCTTTCTCTTTTCTTTCTGTGATCCTTATAATGCAAATATTATTATGCTTGATAAAGTCACTGAGTTCCCTTACCTGTTTTCGTTTTGTATTCTTTTTTTTTTGTTCTTCTGCTTGATTACTTTCCATTACTTTGTCTTCTAGCTTGTTGATCCATGCCTCTGCTTCCTTTAGTATACTATTTATTCTTTATGATGTATTTTTATTTTTTAAATTTTTTTGTAAAAAAGTGGACTTTTTTTTTTTAAGACTTTATGTATCTGACAGAGAGAGACACAGTGAGAGAGAGAACATAAGCAGGGGGTGTGGGAGAGGGAGAAGCAGGCTCTCCACAGAGCAGAGAGCCTGATGCGGGGCTCAATCCCAGGACCCCGGGATCATGACTTGAGCCAAAGGCAGATGCTTAATGACTGAGCTACCCAGGCACCCCTCTCTAATGTATTTTTAATTTTAGTTATTGAGTTCCTCATCTCTGATTAGTTCTTTTTTATATTTTATATCGCTTTTTTGAAGATCTCACTGTGATCCTCCACTTTTTCGGTGTACAATATTAGCAAGCTAGGTGGTGAATGTTCATACTGGTTTCTGCAGGTGTCCAGGTATCTAGGCTGGGGGGCAGGGTGGAGAAATGGTGCCCGCTACCTCTTTTGTTCTTGGAGAAGTCCCCCAGAGATGCCTGCCCCTCTTACAAACATTCTGAGGTTAGTAAATAAATCTTCCCAAATTTCTCAGGCACTTTTCAAACTGCTGCTTCTATACCTCAGTGGGGTTGTTTGTTATGCTCTCTTTTAATGGGTTGGGACTCAGTTTCCTATTGCTTTCTGGCTCTCCCAGAGCCAAGCCCACTGATTTTTAAAGTTCACAGAGTTAAGCCCCACTGATTGTAAAAACTCGTGAAGTTTAAGCCCCTCTGATTTTCAAAATGTTATGGGGACTCATCTTCCTATTGCAGGTCCTTGGGTATGGAGTGATAGGTTTGGTGTCTGTTCCTCTCCTTTTTTTGTGCTTGTCTTGCCCCTCCCATTTTTGGTTAGTTTGGTTCTAATTGGGACTCTGCCTTTTTTATTCTTTCTTTCTTTCTTTTTTTAACCATTTTTTCGATGTGGCCTTCTCTCTATGTTTAACTGAGGAGAGTATGTTCTGCCAGTCTTTGGTTTGTTTTCTGGTTAGATAACATGACTATTATCTAGGTGTATTTGTGGGATGAAGTGAGCTTAGGAATCTCCTATACCATCTCCCTCCTATCAAGTCTGTGATTAGTTTTGAGTTAATTTTTTTATAAGGTATAAGACAGATTGAGGTTCTTTCTTTCTTTCGTTTTATTTTCTTTTTGTTTGTTTTTGGCCTATATATGTCCAATTGTTGTAGTACTATTTATTTTCCCTCCCATTGAATTACTTTTAGCACTTCTGACAAAAATCGGTTGTTGGACCTATCTCTGGGTTCTCTATTTTGTTCCATTGATCTATATGTCTATCCTTTTACCAATACCACACATTCTTGATAAATATAGCTATACAATAAGTCTCAAAGTAAGGTAGACTGATTCCTCTCATTTTAACTTCTTTTTCACAATTGTTTTTGCTATTTTAGTTCCTTTGCCTTTCTGTATAAAATTTAGAATAATCTTATATACATATTTATAAAAAATATTGCTTGGATTTTTATAGAAATTACATTAAGCTAATAACAATTTGGGGGAGAATTGACATCTTTACTACAATGAGTCTTGCACCAATGAACTCAGTATGTCTCTCCATTTATTTAGATTGTCTTTGATTATTTTTCATCAGTCTTTTATATTTTTCAGCATGAAAGTCTTCTACATGCTTTGTTAGATTTACATATTAAATATTTATTTAATATTTGTGATTGTAATGATATTGTAATTTTATATCTATGTCCACATGTTTTTGATATGTGTAGAAATGCAGTGATTTGTGTTTGTGTATCTTAAATCCTTAAACTTTGCTGAATTTACTCATTGGTTCTAGGCATTTTTCTGTTAGATTCCTTTGAATTTTCTGTGTAGATAATCATGATATCTGCAAATAGGGTTAATTTTATTTATTCCTTCATGACCCTCTTATTTCCTTTTGAACCTTTTTCACCCCCTGGCTGGTAATTCCAGAATTATTTGGAATAAGAATGGTGAAAACAGACATCCTAGCCTGTTCCCAATCTTAGGGGGAAGACATTCGGTCTTTCACTATTAAGTATAATGCTCTCTGTAGGTTTTTCTTGAAGATGCTCTTTACCCACTAAGGAGGTGTCTCTATATTTCTCTGAGAGTTTTTTTTTTAAATCATGAATGGGTGTTGAATATTTTCAAAGGTTTTTCTGCATCAATTTGGTATAATTATAACCTATAATTATAATTTTAACCTGTCAATATGCTGGATTACATTGATGGAATTTCTTTTTTCTTTAAGTTTTTATTTAAATTCCAGTTAGTTAACATATAGTGTAATATTAGTTTTGGGTATAGAATTTAGTTATTTAACACTTGAATACAACACCCAGTGCTCATCACAAGTGCATTCCTTAATCCCCATCAACCTATTTAACTTATCACCTCACCCACCTCCCTTCTGCTAACCAGAAGTTTGTTCTCCATAGTTAGGAGTCTGTTTCTTAGTTTGCCTCTCTCTCTCTTCTTTTCCCTATGTTTGTTCGTTTCTTAAATGCCACATATGAGTGAAATCATACGGTATTTGTCTTTCTTTGACTGATTTATTTTGCTTAGCATATTACTCTCTAGCTCTATCCACATCATTGCAAATGGCAAGATCTCATTCTTTTCTATGGCTAAGTAATATTCCATTGTATACATATACCACATCTTTATCCATTCATCGGTAAGTGGACCTTTGGCTCTTTCCATAATTTGGCTATTGTTGATAATGTTTCCATAAACATTGGGATGCATGTATCCCTTCAAATTAGTATTTTTGTATCTTTTGGGTAAATATCTAGTAGAGCAATTGCTGGATCGTAGGGTAGTTCTATTTTTAACTTTTTGAAGAAACTCCATACTGTTTTAATGTTGATGGGTTTTCAAATATTAAACTAGCCTCATATCCCTGGAATAAACTCCACTTGGTCATGGTGTGTAAATCTTTTTACTTATTGTTTAATTCTGTTTGCTAGTATTTTATGTATAGTATTCTAATATTGCTAATATTTTGTTAGAGATTTTTGCATCTGTATTTATGAGGGATATTGGTGAGTTTTTTTTTTTGTACTGTCTGATTTTTCTATCAGGGTAATACTAGCTTCATAAAATTATTTGAGAAATATTCCCTCCTCTTTTAGTTTCTAGAAGAAATTTGTGTAGAGATGGTATTAATTCTTAAATCTTTGGTAGAATTCTCTTATGAAACAATCTGGGCTGGAGGTTTTTATTTTGGTGGTTTTAAATTACAAATTTAACTTCTTCAATAGTTATAAGACTACTCACATTATCTGTTTCATATTGGGTGAATTGTGATAATGTTTTTTTGAGGAATTGGTCTATTCATCTAAACTATCAAATTTATATATGTAGAATTATTCCTAATGTTCCCTTGTCATCCTTTTGATGTATGTAGATTCTGTACTTATATTTTGTTTCATTCCTGATATTAGTAATTTATGTGTTCTCTTTTTTCTTTTGTTAATCTTGCTAGAAATTTGTCAACTTATTGATATTTTTCAAGGAAACAGTTGTTTCAGTGATGTTATGTATGTTTTATTTCAATTTCATTGATTTATGCTCTTAATTATTTCCTTTCTTCTGTTTGTTTTGAGTTTATTATCATTGAGGTGGAAGCTTAGATTGTTGACTTGAGATTTTTCTTTTCTAAATTCTAAATACTATTTCTAAACACTAAAGGTATGCATTTAGTTCTATAAAATTTCCTCATAGTACTGCTATAGTTGAGTTCCACAAATTTTGATATGTTATATTTTCAGTTTTTTTGTGTGCAATCTATTTTATGGTATATCTTGAGACTTTCTTTTTGACTGATGGATTATTTAGAAGTATGTTTTTTTAAAATTTCCAAATCTTTGGAGATTTTCCCATTATATTTTTGTTGTTGATTTTTGAGTTTTTTTTTTTTTTCCATTGTGGGTTTCAACTAATTTATTGAGGTTTGCTTTATGGCTCAGGATATGGTCTGTCTTCATATAGGTTTCATGGGCACTTGAAAATAAAGTGTATAATGCTATTGTTGGGTGGAGTGTTCTATAAATGTTGATAATATCCTCTTGGTTGGTGATGTTGAATTCTTTTATGTTTTTTCTGAATTTGTCTAGTTTCTCTATCAATTGTTCAGAGATGGATTATGAAATATATTTAATTTGTGAATTTGTCTATTTTTCCTTTCAGTTCCATCAGTTTTTGTTTCTTGTATTTCTCAGCTCTGTTATTTAGTGCATACACTTTAGGACTGCACTGTTTTTGTGCATTTACTGTTTTTTTTTCATTATATGATGTACTTCTCTGTCTCAGGTAATTTTCTTTGCTCTGAAGTATACTTTATCTGATATTAATATAGCTACTCCTGCTTTCCTTTGATTAATGTTTGCATGATATAACACTTTACTTCTTTTTGACTTTCAACTTGCAATATCATTCTATTTGAAGTTAATTTGTTATAGAAAGCATATGGCTGAGTCATGTTTTTAAATGTACTTTGTGAACTTCTGTCTGATTGGTATTTTTAGACCATTTACATTTAATGGAATTATTGATATGTTAGAGCTTGAGTTTATCATTTTCATTTTTGTTTTCTGGTATTTCTGTTTTTCATTTCTCTATTTCTTTTATTCAGCCTTCCTGTCAGTTATTTGAATTTTTTTTTTTCAGAATTCCATTTGATTTGTCTGCATTGTTTTTGATTACATCTTTTTGTATGGTTTTTTCGTGGTTGCACTAATTATTGCATTTTATATATACAAAGCTTATACAATGCACTGGTGTTGTTTTTTTACCTGTTTTAAATGAAGTGTAGAATGCTTGCCTCCCATTACTTCCCTTTACCTTTCCACACTTATAATCATCTTTTTTTTTTTTAAGATTTTATTTACTTATTTGACAGAGACAGAGAGAGAACACAAGCAGGGGGAGTAGCAGAGGGAGAGGGAGAAGCAGGCTCTCCACTGAGCTGGGAGCCTGATGTGGGGCTCGATCCCAGGGCCCTGGACCAAAGGCAGTTGCTTAACCGACTGAGCGACCCAGGCGCCCCTCCAACTTATAAAATCATCTCAAAACTTTCCTCTATATATGTTTAGAACTACATCAGATAGTGTTATAATTATTTGTTTCTACCATCAAACGTAGTGTTGAAAACTCAAGACAGGAAGGAATGTTTACTGTATTTACCTATATTTTTGCTTATTGTGTTCATTCTTCCTGATGTTTCGAGGTATTTTTTTTCCTTTTAGAGAATTTCCTTTTGCCATTCTTTTAGAGTACTAGATTTGCTGGTGTTAAAAATTTCTTAGTTTTCATTTGTCTGAGAATATTTTTATTCCTCTCACAGTTGAATGATATTTTCACTGGGTACAGTATTCTGGGTAGACATTTCTTTTCTTTCAATACTTGAAAAAGGTGCTACTTTCTTCTGGCCTTACTGGTTCCTGATGAGAAATCCACTGTCATTTGAATTGTTTTTCCTCTGAAGCTAAGGTATCATTTCTCTCTTACTGCTTTCAAGATGTTTCTTTTGTTTTTAGTCTTTAGAAACTTAATTACAGTGTGTCCTGGTGTGGTTGAGATTATCTTGTTTGGGTTCACTCAACTTATTTATTTGTAGGTTTGTGTCTTCTATTTTGGAATTTTTCAGCCATTATTTCTTCTAGTACCTTTTCAGCCCCATCCACTTTCTTCTCTTCTGGGATGCCAATGATAGGTGTATGAGTTTTCTATTGCTGCTGTAGCAAATTACGATAAACTTAGTGGTTTAAAAACAACACGAATTTATTCTCTAGTATTCTGGGGGTCAGAAGTCTAGAATCAGTCTTACATCCCTAAAATCAAGGTCTTGACAGGGCTGGTTCATTCTGGAGACTACAGGGTAGTTTCTGTTTCTTACCTGTTCCAGCTTCCAATAATGTACCTGTAGCCATGTCATTCTAATCTTAACTTCCATTCTCACATTGCCTTTTCTTCTGACCTTGACTCCTCTTGTGTCCTCTCATAATGATGATTATGATTACATTGGACCCACCTGGTTGGATTTTTGGAGAAAAATTTGTGAAATTGTGAAATGCACAAATGGAATCATATAGTATGTACTCTTTTGTGTCAAGCTTTATTCACTAAGCATAATGATTTTAAGATTCACCACGTTGTTTTATCCCTTTTTAATACTGAATAGTAATACTCCATTGCATGAATATATCATTGTTTGTTTAGCTGTGTTCCTGTTGATAGAAACCTGGTCTGTTTCAATTTTTTTGCTTTTATGAATAAAATTACTCTGAACATCATCAAACAAGTGTTTTGGGGAAGATATACTATCATTTCTTTTTCCTTTCAGTGGAAATTTTGGGTTATTCTTTCATTTCAGTAGAATTGCTATGTCTAGGGTTGGTAGATACTTAGTTTAAAAAAACCTACTAGATGGTTTTCTAAAGTGATTGTACTGTTTACTCTTCCATCAAGAATGTATGAGTTCTGGTTGATTCACATTCTTGCTAACATTTGGTATTATCCATTGTTATGGACTGAACTGTGTCCACACCCCAAATTCATGTGTTTCTGTTCAAACCCCTAGTACTTCAAAATGTGACTTTATTTGGACATAAGGCTTTCACATAGGTAATTAAGTTAAAATGAGTCCCTTAGGGTAGGCCTTAATCCAATAAGAAGATTAATCTTACAAAAGGAAAATATTAGAATTTACCTAGAGACACCAGACAGAGAAAAGGCCTTGTGGAGACACAATTAGAAGGTAGCCATCTGCAAGCCAAGGAGAGAGGCCTCAGGAGAAACCAGACCTGCTGACATGTTGATCTTGGACTTCCAACCTCCAAAATTGTGAAAAACTTAATTTCTGTTGTTTAAGCCAGAAACAACATTTTGTTGTTTGTTATTTTGTTATGGCAGTCTGAGCAGAATAATATATCATTTTAATTTTAGTCATTCTTGGGGGTGTGAAGTGGTATCTCATTGTGCTTTGAATTTGCATTTCCCTGACGACTAATGATACGGAGCACTTTTTCATGTACTTATTGTGTAGAGATATTGGAACCCTCGTACATTGCTGATAGGAATATAAAATCATGCGGCAACTGAAAAACAGTTTGGGAGTTCCTCAAAAATTTAAACATAGACTAACATATGACTTAACAATTCCATCCCTACATAACCATTGACCCTTGAACAAGGTGGTAGTTAGGGGCACTGACCTGTGCAGTTGGAAATCTGTGTGTAACTTTTGACTCCCCCAAAACTTAACTACTAATAGCCTAGTTTTGACCAGAAGCCTAACTGATAACATACACAGTAGATTAACAATATCTTGTATATGTATTATATACTATATTCTTACAATAAAGTAAGCTAGAGAAAAGAAAGTGTTATTAAGAAGGTCATAAGGAAGAGAAAATACATTTACAGTACGTGTAAATTAATTGGAAAAAAAAAGTCCATGTATAATTGGATTGAGTGTTAAGAGTTAAGTGTTAAGAAACAATACATCTCTTTGCTCTTTGCCTCAACAGCTGGCAGTGTTAAGCCTGGATCCTAGGGTGGAGATGAGGCAGAGCTTAGTAAACCTGAAACATGAGTGGTAAATACATCTTTGTAGTTGTAAACCACTGAGATTTTTGGAGTTGTTTATTACCACAATATAACCTAGCCTATCTTGATTAATATATCAGGTGATAAAATCCCAGGATGGTAGAATTTCAGGTGACTTTTTATTTCCTTTTATTTTTATGTATTTGAGTTCTTTAAAAATAGCACATAGACTTTATACATTCAGAAAAAAATAAAAATAAAATAAAAAATAAAATAAAATTATTTTCATTTTGAAAAAAATATTTAAAAAGTTGAAAAATAATCAGAGGCAATATTTATTGCTAGTAATCTTCTAGAAATTGTTCTTACTGATAACAATGAACTCATAGAAAGTAGGAATATTATTTTATGGATTGAATATATTACCCTCACCACTTCTAAGTTTTTAATTATGATTATCTCTATTTATAATTCCAAATGTTTTTTTCATAGTAGTATCACTTTAGAATATTTAGGGTTTTTTTTAAGTTTGTTTGTTTGTTTATTTTAAGTAATCTCTAACACCCACCATGGGACTTGAACTTAAACTCTGAGATCAAGAGTCACACACTCTTTCACCTGAGCCATCCAGGTGCCTCTAGAGCATTTAGTTTTCTTAATAACTCAGTTTATCAAGTATTTTCCAATACTTTGATACAGCTGGGCAAGACCTTCTCTAACATTCTGCCCATTTTCATAACTGATAATTAAATTATACTTAAACATTTACCCCCAAATTTAGATCTCTCTGTATTTTTTCACAACTTAAAGTATACTTTATAAGGGCTTAGTGTGCATTAGGGATTAGCTACTTTACTTATACACTTAATATAATCACCCAAACAATCCTTAAAGTAAGTATCATTATTTTTATGTTAGAAAGGAAAAAACTGAGGCTCATAGAAGTTAGTTACCTTGTTGAAGATTATAGAACCAGTAAGAGTACTCTGCATCTTGAGTCCAGGTTCTCCTTACAGAACTCATCTTTTTTTTTTTTTTTTAACCTCAAAGCTGTCTCCATAATTGTACTTTACTTATGAAAGGCTGACACTTTCTATGTAGAATAATATCACTTTCTTTTTCTGCCAGGATTATACATCCCCCACAATGATAAAGTACTCAGTACTTTATCATTGAGTAATATTGTATACTATTTGAATTATAGGTTTTCCAATATTAGAATTAAATTTGGCTAATTGCTTTATGAACCATATTACTGGTGGGATGAGAAAAAGGATTTTCAGAATGCAGCCAAAATCTATTCATACCCAGCACTAGTCTGTGACTAAATTTCTCCTTTGCTCTGAGGAGCACAGTGTATTATTCTCTGAGGGCTTTCCCAATCCAGAGTTTGGCTTTGCTTATAATTTAGGATTTTCTTTGTCTTAAGGATTCCCATGCTTTAAAAAATGTTAGGCGTCAGGGAGGGAAAAGATGGCAGAGGAGTAGGGGACCTATTCCAACCAGTCTCTGGAATTGAGCTGGATATCTACCAGACCACTCTGAACACCCATGAAATCAGCCTGAGATGTAAGAAGATAGGTCTGGATCTCTACAAACAGAATACCACAGGCATTTGATTTCGAGGTATGAAGTGGGGAGCATGATTCCATGGGCAGATATCAGAGGATAAATGGAAGGGGGAGGGACCCCAGCCGTGGGGATCCTACACCGCTGGTGAGCAATAGCCTCCCGAGGTCAGATGGGGTGCAGACTCACAGACCGGTAGCGACAGGGAAAGGACCTTAGGGCAACCCCTGGATGGAAACCCGGAGTGCGAACTGGGGGCAGCTGGCAGTTTTAGAAGCACAAAGGGCAGAGACGTGCCCTGACCTGGAGGTGAGGACTGGGAGAGCTTCTAGGGGCGCACAACCCAGGATGCTGCAGTTTATAGTAGCACAGACAGAAACAGAGATAGTGTGGCCTGGAGAGCTCCCTGAAGAACAGACTGTGATCTCTCTGCTCTGAGGCAGAGGGTTGGAAATGATCTCTTCTGCTTTGACTCTTGGAAGAGACGTGGAAAGCTGTCAGGGAGAGCCACCAGAGAACGAAAGCCCCCCAAAACAGTTTTCATTGAGCCCATCCCCCACCACAGAAGGCAGGGCAAACAGGGTTGCCTGAGTAACAGTGTGGCAGGCCCCTCCCCCAGAAGACAGGCTGGGAAAACAAAAGGCCAGCAACCCTAAGGTCCCTATAAAACAGGTGCATCATGCTTGGGTTGTGGTCAATAATTTGGACTCTATACATTCCCTCAGCCACCCCTCAACAGAATGACTAGCAGGAGGAACCCCCAAAATAGGAAAGACTCAGAGACTATGACTTATGCCACAGATTTACAAATGGATTCAGATATAACCAAGATGTCGGAGATGGAATTCAGGGTAGCAATTGTGAAGACCATAGCTAGAATGGAGAAATCGGTTAATGGCAACATAGAGTCTCTAAGGGCAGAAATGAAAGCTGAATTGGCAGAACTTAAAAATGCTATCAATGAGATCCAATCCAATCTAGATAATCTGACAGCTAGGGTAAGTGAGGCAGAAGAACGAATTAGTGTGATTTAGAAGACCAACTAATAGACAAGAAGGGAAAAGAGGAGGCCAGGGAAAAACAACTTAGAATCCATGAAAATAGAATCAGAGAAATAAGTGACACCATGATACGTTCCAATGTCAGAATTACTGGGATCCCTGAGTGGAGAAAGAGAGAGGACTGGAAGATATATTTGAGCAAATTGTAGCTGAGAACTTCCCTAATCTGGGGAATGAAACAAACATTCATGTCCTAGAGGCAGGGAAGACCCCTCCCAAGATCAAGGAAAACAGGCCAACACCCTGGCATGTAATAGTAAAACTCGCAAATCTTAGAACCAAGGAAATCATCTTAAGGGCAGTTAGGGGACGAGATCCCCTACATACAGAGGGAGAAACATCAGAATAACATCAGACCTATCCACAGAGACCTGGCAAGCCAGAAAGGCCTGGCAAGACATATTCAGGGTACTAAACGAGAAGAACATGCAGCCAAGAATACTTTATCTGGCAAGGCTGTCATTTGGAACGGATGGAGAGATGCAGAGCTTCCAAGACCGGCAGAAACTGAAACAATATATGACCACTAAGCTGGCCCTGCAATAAATATTAAGTGGGGTTCTATAAAACGAGAAAGACCCCAAGAGTGATATAGAACAGAAATTTACAGGGACAATCTATAAAAACAAGGTCTTCACAGGCAACATGATGACAATAAATTCATATCTTTCAATAATCACTCTTAACATGAATGGCCTAAATGCTCCCATAAAACGGCACAGGGTTGCAGATTGGATAAAAAGACAGGACCCATCCATACGCTGCCCACAAGAGACTCATTTTGAACCTAAAGATACATCCAGACTGAAAGTGAAGGGATGGAGATCCATCTTCCATGCCAATGGACCTCAAAAGAAAGCTGGGGTAGCAATTCTTACATCAGACAAATTAGACTTTAAATTAAAGACTGTGGTTAGAGACACAGAAGGGCACTATATCATTCTTAAAGGGTCTATCCAACAACAAGATCTAACAATTGTAAATATCTACACCCCCAACATGGGAGCAGCCATCTACATAAGCCAACTGTTAACCAAAATAAAGAGTCATTTTGATAACAATACTTTCATTGTAAGAGACCTCGATACTCCACTCTCAGCAATAGACAGATCATCTAAGCAGAAAATCAACAAAGAAACAAGAGCTTTGAATGACACACTGGACCCGATGGACCTCATAGATATATACAGAACATTCCACCCTAAAACAACAGAATACTCATTCTTCTTGAGCGCACACGGAACTTTCTCCAGAATAGATGACATACTGGGTCACAAATCAGGTTTCAACTGATACCAAAAGATTGAGATTATTCCCTGCATATTCTCAGACCATAATGCTTTAAAACTCAATACAAGAAAAATTTGGAAGAAAGTCAAACACTTGGAAGCTAAAGACCACTCTGCTCAAGAATGTTTGGGTCAACCAGGAAATCAAAGAAGAACTTAAATATTCATGGAAACCAATGAGAATGAAAACACAGTGGTCCAAAACCTACGGGATACTGCAAAGGCGATCCTAAGGGGGAAATACATAGCCATCCAAGCCTCACTCAAAAAAATAGAAAGATCGCGAATTCACCAACTAACTTTACACCTTAAAGAACTAGAGAAAAAACAACAAAAGATGCCTAAGCCACAAATTAGAGGAGAAATAATTAAGATTAGAGCAGAGATCAATGAATTAGAAACCAGAAGCACAGTAGATCAGATCAATGAAACTAGAAGCTGGTTCTTTGAAAGAATTAATAAGATCGATAAACCACTGGCCAGACTTATCCAAAAGAAAAGAGAAAGGACCCAAATTAATAAAATTATGAATGAAATGGTAGAGATCACGACTACACCAAGGAAATTGAAACAACTATTAGAAATTATTATCAACCACTATATGCCAATAAATTGAGCAACCTGGATGAAATGGATGCCTTCCTGGAAACCTATAAACTCCCAAGACTGAAACAGGAAGAAACTGACAACCTGAATAGGCCAGTAACAAAATTGAAGGAGTGATAAAAAACCTCCCAAAAAACAAGAGTCCAGGGCCTGATGGATTCCCTGGGGATTTCTACCAGACATTCAGAGAGGAAATAATACCTATTCTCCTGAAGCTGTTTCAAAAAATAGAAATAGAGGAAAGCTTCCAGACTCATTCCATGAGGCCAGCATTACCTTAATCCCAAAACCAGGCAAAGATCCCATCAAAAGGGAGAATTTCAGACCAATATTTCTGATGAATATGGATTCCAAAATCCTCAACAAAATCCTAGCTAATAGGATCCAACAATACATTAAAAGGATCATCCACCATGACCAAGTGGGATTTATCCCTGGGATGCAAGGGTGATTCACCATTCGCAAATCAATCAATGTGATAGAACACATTAATAAGAGGAGAGAGAAGAACCATATGGTCCTCTCAATTGATGCAGAAAAAGCATTTGACAAAATACAGCATCCTTTCCTGATTAAAACTCTTCAGAGTATAGGGATAGAGGGAACATTCCTCAAGTTCATAAAATCCATATATGAAAAACCCTCTGAATATCATCCTCAATGGGGAAAAGCTGAGAGCCTTTCCCTTAAGATTAGGAACGTGACAAGGATGCCCACTCTTGCCACTATTGTTCAACATACTACTAGAAGTCCTAGCAGCAGCAGTCAGACAACAAAAAGAAATAAAAATTTTTCAGATTGGGAAAGAAGAAGTCAAATTCTCTCTCTTCACAGATGACATGATACTCTATGTGGAAAACCCAAACACTTCACTAAAAAATTTCTAGATCTCATACAGGAATTCAGCAAAGGGGCAGGATATAAAATCAATGCACAGAAATCAGTTGCATCTCTGTACACTAATAATGAGACAGAAGAAAGAGAAATTAAGGAGTCGATCACATTTACAATTGCACCAAAAACCATAAGATACCTAGGAAAAAACATAACTAAAAAGGGAACGGATCTATACTCAGAAAACTATAGAATACTCATGAAAGAAATTGAGAAAGACACAAAGAAATGGAAAAACGTGCTCATGGATTGGAAGAACAAATATTGTTAAAATGTCTATTCTACCTACAGCAAGCTATATAGTCAATGCTGTCCCTATAAAAATACCATCAACTCTTTTCAGAGAGCTGGAACAAATAATCCTAAAATTTGTATGGAACCAGAAAAGGCCCTGAATAGCCAGAGGAATGTTGAAAAAGAAAACCAACGCTGGTGGCATCACAATTCCAGACTTCAAACTCTATTACAAAGCTATCATCATCAAGACAGTATGGTAGTGGCACAAAAACAGACACACAGATCAATGGAACAAAATAGAGAACCCAGAAATGGACTCTCTATGGTCAACCAGTCTTCGACAAAGCAGGAAAGAATATCCGATGGAAAAAAGACAGTCTCTTCCACAAATGGTGTTGGGAAAATTGGACAGCTACATGCAGAAGAATGAAACGACCATTTTTGTACATCATACACAAAAATAGACTCAAAATGGATGAAAGACCTAAATGTGAGACAGGAATCCATCAAAATCCTCGAGAACACAGGCAACAACCTCTGTGACATCAGCCACAGCAACTTCTTGCTAGATACATCTCCACAGGCAAGGGAAACAAAGGCAAAAATGAACTATTGGGACTTCATCGAGATAAAAAGCTTTTGTTCAGCAAAGGAAACAGTCGACAAAACCAAAAGACAACCAATAGAATGAGAGAAGATATTTGCGCATGTCTTATCAGATAAAGGGTTAGTATCCAAAATCTATAAAGAACTCCTCAAACTCAACACCCAAAGAACAAATAATCCAGTCAAGAAATGTGCAGAAGACATGAACAGACATTTCTGCAAAGAAGATATACAGATGGCTAACAGACACATGAAAAAGTTCTCAATGTCACTCAGCATTAGGGAAATACAAATCAAAACCACAATGAGATACCACCTCACACTGGTCAGATTGGCTAAAATTAACCACTCAGGAAACAACAGATGTTGTTGAGGATGCAGATGTGGTAGGAATGCAAACTGATGCAGCCACTCTGGAAAACAGCATGGAGGTTCCTCAAAAGGTTGAAAATAGAGCTACCCTATGACCCAGCAATTGCACCACTGACCCCAAAGATACAATTGTAGTGATTCCAAAGGGCACATGCACCCCAATGTTCACAGCAGCAATGTCCACAATAGCCAAAGTATGGGAAGAGCCCAGATGTCCTTCAACAAATGAATGGATAAAGAAGATGCGGGG